>NW_028227571.1:0-84000 GCF_978045245.1 Mus caroli | reverse complement strand
CAGTGCAACTCACTCATATACTATGTACTACACTGAGCGTTTCTTATATTCTAAGTTTTTCAGTGCAACTCACTCATACTATGTACTACACTGTGCGTTTCTTATATTCTAAGTTTTTCAGTGCAACTCACTCATATACTATGTACTACACTGTGCGTTTCTTATATTCTAAGTTTTTCAGTGCAACTCACTCATATACTATGTACTACACTGTGCGTTTCTTATATTCTAAGTTTTTCAGTGCAACTCACTCATATACTATGTACTACACTGTGCGTTTCTTATATTCTAAGTTTTTCAGTGCAACTCACTCATATACTATGTACTACACTGTGCATTTCGTGTAATGCGGGTTTTTCAGTAAATTCTAAGTTTTTCAGTGCAACTCACTCATATACTATGTACTACACTGTGCGTTTCTTATATTCTAACTTTTTCAGTGCAACTCACTCATATACTATGTACTACCCTGTGCGTTTCTTATATTCTAAGTTTTTCAGTGCAACTCACTCATATACTATGTACTACACTGTGCGTTTCTTATATTCTAAGTTTTTCAGTGCAACTCACTCATATACTATGTACTACACTGTGCGTTTCTTATATTCTAAGTTTTTCAGTGCAACTCACTCATATACTATGTACTACACTGTGCATTTCGTGTAATGCGGGTTTTTCAGTAAATTCTAAATTTTTCAGTGCAACTCACTCATATACTATGTACTACACTGTGCGTTTCTTATATTCTAAGTTTTTCAGTGCAACTCACTCATATACTATGTACTACACTGTGCGTTTCTTATATTCTAAGTTTTTCAGTGCAACTCACTCATATACTATGTACTACACTGTGCGTTTCTTATATTCTAAGTTTTTCAGTGCAACTCACTCATATTCTATGTACTACACTGTGCGTTTCTTAAATTCTAAGTTTTTCAGTGCAACTCACTCATATACTATGTACTACACTTGCGTTTCTTATATTCTAAGTTTTTCAGTGCAACTCACTCATATACTATGTACTACACTGTGCATTTCGTGTAATGCGGGTTTTTCAGTAAATTCTAAGTTTTACAGTGCAACTCACTCATATACTATGTACTACACTGTGCGTTTCTTATATTCTAAGTTTTTCAGTGCAACTCACTCATATACTATGTACTACACTGTGCGTTTCTTATATTCTAAGTTTTTCAGTGCAACTCACTCATATACTATGTACTACACTGTGCATTTCGTGTAATGCGGGTTTTTCAGTAAATTCTAAATTTTTCAGTGCAACTCACTCATATACTATGTACTACACTGTGCGTTTCTTATATTCTAAGTTTTTCAGTGCAACTCACTCATATACTATGTACTACACTGTGCGTTTCTTATATTCTAAGTTTTTCAGTGCAACTCACTCATATACTATGTACTACACTGTGCGTTTCTTATATTCTAAGTTTTTCAGTGCAACTCACTCATATTCTATGTACTACACTGTGCGTTTCTTAAATTCTAAGTTTTTCAGTGCAACTCACTCATATACTATGTACTACACTGTGCGTTTCTTATATTCTAAGTTTTTCAGTGCAACTCACTCATATACTATGTACTACACTGTGCATTTCGTGTAATGCGGGTTTTTCAGTAAATTCTAAGTTTTACAGTGCAACTCACTCATATACTATGTACTACACTGTGCGTTTCTTATATTCTAAGTTTTTCAGTGCAACTCACTCATATAGTATGTACTACACTGTCCGTTTCTTAAATTCTAAGTTTTTCAGTGCAACTCACTCATATACTATGTACTACACTGTGCGTTTCTTATATTCTAAGTTTTTCAGTGCAACTCACTCATATACTATGTACTACACTGTGCGTTTCTTATATTCTAAGTTTTTCAGTGCAACTCACTCATATACTATGTACTACACTGTGCGTTTCTTATATTCTAAGTTTTTCAGTGCAACTCACTCATATACTATGTACTACACTGTGCGTTTCTTAAATTCTAAGTTTTTCAGTGCAACTCACTCATATACTATGTACTACACTGTGCGTTTCTTATATTCTAAGTTTTTCAGTGCAACTCACTCATATACTATGTACTACACTGTGCATTTCGTGTAATGCGGGTTTTTCAGTAAATTCTAAGTTTTACAGTGCAACTCACTCATATACTATGTACTACACTGTGCGTTTCTTATATTCTAAGTTTTTCAGTGCAACTCACTCATATACTATGTACTACACTGTGCGTTTCTTATATTCTAAGTTTTTCAGTGCAACTCACTCATATACTATGTACTACACTGTGCGTTTCTTATATTCTAAGTTTTTCAGTGCAACTCACTCATATACTATGTACTACACTGTGCGTTTCTTATATTCTAAGTTTTTCAGTGCAACTCACTCATATACTATGTACTACACTGTGCGTTTCTTAAATTCTAAGTTTTTCAGTGCAACTCACTCATATACTATGTACTACACTGTGCGTTTCTTATATTCTAAATTTTTCAGTGCAACTCACTCATATACTATGTACTACACTGTGCGTTTCTTATATTCTAAGTTTTTCAGTGCAACTCACTCATATACTATGTACTACACTGTGCGTTTCTTATATTCTAAGTTTTTCAGTGCAACTCACTCATATACTATGTACTACACTGTGCGTTTCTTATATTCTAAGTTTTTCAGGGCAACTCACTCATATACTATGTACTACACTGTGCGTTTCTTATATTCTAAGTTTTTCAGTGCCACTCACTCATATACTATGTACTACACTGTGCGTTTCTTATATTCTAAGTTTTTCAGTGCAACTCACTCATATACTATGTACTACACTGTGCGTTTCTTATATTCTAAGTTTTTCAGTGCAACTCACTCATATAATATGTACTACACTGTGCATTTCTATATTCTAAGTTTTTCAGTGCAACTCACTCATATACTATGTACTACACTGTGCGTTTCTTATATTCTAAGTTTTTCAGTGCAACTCACTCATATACTATGTACTACACTGTGCGTTTCTTATATTCTAAGTTTTTCAGTGCAACTCACTCATATACTATGTACTACACTGTGCGTTTCTTATATTCTAAGTTTTTCAGTGCAACTCACTCATATACTATGTACTACACTGTGCGTTTCTTATATTCTAAGTTTTTCAGTGCAACTCACTCATATACTATGTACTACACTGTGCGTTTCTTATATTCTAAGTTTTTCAGTGCAACTCACTCATATACTATGTACTACACTGTGCGTTTCTTATATTCTAAGTTTTTCAGTGCAACTCACTCATATACTATGTACTACACTGTCCGTTTCTTAAATTCTAAGTTTTTCAGTGCAACTCACTCATATACTATGTACTACACTGAGCGTTTCTTATATTCTAAGTTTTTCAGTGCAACTCACTCATACTATGTACTACACTGTGCGTTTCTTATATTCTAAGTTTTTCAGTGCAACTCACTCATATACTATGTACTACACTGTGCGTTTCTTATATTCTAAGTTTTTCAGTGCAACTCACTCATATACTATGTACTACACTGTGCGTTTCTTATATTCTAAGTTTTTCAGTGCAACTCACTCATATACTATGTACTACACTGTCCGTTTCTTAAATTCTAAGTTTTTCAGTGCAACTCACTCATATACTATGTACTACACTGAGCGTTTCTTATATTCTAAGTTTTTCAGTGCAACTCACTCATATACTATGTACTACACTGAGCGTTTCTTATATTCTAAGTTTTTCAGTGCAACTCACTCATATACTATGTACTACACTGTGCGTTTCTTATATTCTAAGTTTTTCAGTGCAACTCACTCATATACTATGTACTACCCTGTGCGTTTCTTATATTCTAAGTTTTTCAGTGCAACTCACTCATATACTATGTACTACACTGTGCGTTTCTTATATTCTAAGTTTTTCAGTGCAACTCACTCATATACTATGTACTACACTGTGCGTTTCTTATATTCTAAGTTTTTCAGTGCAACTCACTCATATACTATGTACAACACTGTGCGTTTCTTATATTCTAAGTTTTTCAGTGCAACTCACTCATATACTATGTACTACACTGTCCGTTTCTTAAATTCTAAGTTTTTCAGTGCAACTCACTCATATACTATGTACTACACTGAGCGTTTCTTATATTCTAAGTTTTTCAGTGCAACTCACTCATATACTATGTACTACACTGTGCGTTTCTTATATTCTAAGTTTTTCAGTGCAACTCACTCATATACTATGTACTACACTGTGCGTTTCTTATATTCTAAGTTTTTCAGTGCAACTCACTCATATACTATGTACTACACTGTGCATTTCGTGTAATGCGGGTTTTTCAGTAAATTCTAAGTTTTTCAGTGCAACTCACTCATATACTATGTACTACACTGTGCGTTTCTTATATTCTAAGTTTTTCAGTGCAACTCACTCATATACTATGTACTACACTGTGCGTTTCTTATATTCTAAGTTTTTCAGTGCAACTCACTCATATACTATGTACTACACTGTGCGTTTCTTATATTCTAAGTTTTTCAGTGCAACTCACTCATATACTATGTACTACACTGTGCGTTTCTTATATTCTAAGTTTTTCAGTGCAACTCACTCATATACTATGTACTACACTGTCCGTTTCTTAAATTCTAAGTTTTTCAGTGCAACTCACTCATATACTATGTACTACACTGAGCGTTTCTTATATTCTAAGTTTTTCAGTGCAACTCACTCATATACTATGTACTACACTGTGCGTTTCTTATATTCTAAGTTTTTCAGTGCAACTCACTCATATACTATGTACTACACTGTACGTTTCTTATATTCTAAGTTTTTCAGTGCAACTCACTCATATACTATGTACTACACTGTGCGTTTCTATATTCTAAGTTTTTCAGTGCAACTCACTCATATACTATGTACTACACTGTGCGTTTCATATATTCTAAGTTTTTCAGTGCAACTCACTCATATACTATGTACTACACTGTGCGTTTCTTATATTCTAAGTTTTTCAGTGCAACTCACTCATATACTATGTACTACACTGTGCATTTCGTGTAATGCGGGTTTTTCAGTAAATTCTAAATTTTTCAGTGCAACTCACTCATATACTATGTACTACACTGTGCGTTTCTTATATTCTAAGTTTTTCAGTGCAACTCACTCATATACTATGTACTACACTGTGCGTTTCTTATATTCTAAGTTTTTCAGTGCAACTCACTCATATACTATGTACTACACTGTGCGTTTCTTATATTCTAAGTTTTTCAGTGCAACTCACTCATATACTATGTACTACACTGTGCGTTTCTTATATTCTAAGTTTTTCAGTGCAACTCACTCATATACTATGTACTACACTGTGCGTTTCTTATATTCTAAGTTTTTCAGTGCAACTCACTCATATACTATGTACTACACTGTGCGTTTCTTATATTCTAAGTTTTTCAGTGCAACTCACTCATATACTATGTACTACACTGTGCGTTTCTTATATTCTAAGTTTTTCAGTGCAACTCACTCATATACTATGTACTACACTGTGCGTTTCTTAAATTCTAAGTTTTTCAGTGCAACTCACTCATATACTATGTACTACACTGTGCGTTTCTTATATTCTAAGTTTTTCAGTGCAACTCACTCATATACTATGTACTACACTGTGCATTTCGTGTAATGCGGGTTTTTCAGTAAATTCTAAGTTTTACAGTGCAACTCACTCATATACTATGTACTACACTGTGCGTTTCTTATATTCTAAGTTTTTCAGTGCAACTCACTCATATACTATGTACTACACTGTCCGTTTCTTAAATTCTAAGTTTTTCAGTGCAACTCACTCATATAATATGTACTACACTGTGCGTTTCTTATATTCTAAGTTTTTCAGTGCAACTCACTCATATACTATGTACTACACTGTGCGTTTCTTATATTCTAAGTTTTTCAGTGCAACTCACTCATATACTATGTACTACACTGAGCGTTTCTTATATTCTAAGTTTTTCAGTGCAACTCACTCATATACTATGTACTACACTGTGCGTTTCTTAAATTCTAAGTTTTTCAGTGCAACTCACTCATATACTATGTACTACACTGTGCGTTTCTTATATTCTAAGTTTTTCAGTGCAACTCACTCATATACTATGTACTACACTGTGCATTTCGTGTAATGCGGGTTTTTCAGTAAATTCTAAGTTTTACAGTGCAACTCACTCATATACTATGTACTACACTGTGCGTTTCTTATATTCTAAGTTTTTCAGTGCAACTCACTCATATACTATGTACTACACTGTCCGTTTCTTAAATTCTAAGTTTTTCAGTGCAACTCACTCATATACTATGTACTACACTGTGCGTTTCTTATATTCTAAGTTTTTCAGTGCAACTCACTCATATACTATGTACTACACTGTGCGTTTCTTATATTCTAAGTTTTTCAGTGCAACTCACTCATATACTATGTACTACACTGTGCGTTTCTTATATTCTAAGTTTTTCAGTGCAACTCACTCATATACTATGTACTACACTGTGCGTTTCTTAAATTCTAAGTTTTTCAGTGCAACTCACTCAGATACTATGTACTAGACTGTGCGTTTCTTATATTCTAAGTTTTTCAGTGCAACTCACTCATATACTATGTACTACACTGTGCGTTTCTTATATTCTAAGTTTTTCAGTGCAACTCACTCATATACTATGTACTACACTGTGCGTTTCTTATATTCTAAGTTTTTCAGTGCAACTCACTCATATACTATGTACTACACTGTGCGTTTCTTATATTCTAAGTTTTTCAGTGCAACTCACTCATATACTATGTACTACACTGTGCGTTTCTTATATTCTAAGTTTTTCAGTGCAACTCACTCATATACTATGTACTACACTGTCCGTTTCTTAAATTCTAAGTTTTTCAGTGCAACTCACTCATATACTATGTACTACACTGAGCGTTTCTTATATTCTAAGTTTTTCAGTGCAACTCACTCATACTATGTACTACACTGTGCGTTTCTTATATTCTAAGTTTTTCAGTGCAACTCACTCATATACTATGTACTACACTGTGCGTTTCTTATATTCTAAGTTTTTCAGTGCAACTCACTCATATACTATGTACTACACTGTGCGTTTCTTATATTCTAAGTTTTTCAGTGCAACTCACTCATATACTATGTACTACACTGTGCGTTTCTTATATTCTAAGTTTTTCAGTGCAACTCACTCATATACTATGTACTACACTGTGCGTTTCTTATATTCTAAGTTTTTCAGTGCAACTCACTCATATACTATGTACTACACTGTGCATTTCTTATATTCTAAGTTTTTCAGTGCAACTCACTCATATACTATGTACTACACTGTGCGTTTCTTATATTCTAAGTTTTTCAGTGCAACTCACTCATATACTATGTACTACACTGTGCGTTTCTTATATTCTAAGTTTTTCAGTGCAACTCACTCATATACTATGTACTACACTGTGCGTTTCTTATATTCTAAGTTTTTCAGTGCAACTCACTCATATACTATGTACTACACTGAGCGTTTCTTATATTCTAAGTTTTTCAGTGCAACTCACTCATACTATGTACTACACTGTGCGTTTCTTATATTCTAAGTTTTTCAGTGCAACTCACTCATATACTATGTACTACACTGTGCGTTTCTTATATTCTAAGTTTTTCAGTGCAACTCACTCATATACTATGTACTACACTGTGCGTTTCTTATATTCTAAGTTTTTCAGTGCAACTCACTCATATACTATGTACTACACTGTGCGTTTCTTATATTCTAAGTTTTTCAGTGCAACTCACTCATATACTATGTACTACACTGTGCATTTCGTGTAATGCGGGTTTTTCAGTAAATTCTAAGTTTTTCAGTGCAACTCACTCATATACTATGTACTACACTGTGCGTTTCTTATATTCTAAGTTTTTCAGTGCAACTCACTCATATACTATGTACTACACTGTGCGTTTCTTATATTCTAAGTTTTTCAGTGCAACTCACTCATATACTATGTACTACACTGTGCGTTTCTTATATTCTAAGTTTTTCAGTGCAACTCACTCATATACTATGTACTACACTGTGCATTTCGTGTAATGCGGGTTTTTCAGTAAATTCTAAATTTTTCAGTGCAACTCACTCATATACTATGTACTACACTGTGCGTTTCTTATATTCTAAGTTTTTCAGTGCAACTCACTCATATACTATGTACTACACTGTGCGTTTCTTATATTCTAAGTTTTTCAGTGCAACTCACTCATATACTATGTACTACACTGTGCGTTTCTTATATTCTAAGTTTTTCAGTGCAACTCACTCATATACTATGTACTACACTGTGCGTTTCTTATATTCTAAGTTTTTCAGTGCAACTCACTCATATACTATGTACTACACTGTCCGTTTCTTAAATTCTAAGTTTTTCAGTGCAACTCACTCATATACTATGTACTACACTGTGCGTTTCTTATATTCTAAGTTTTTCAGTGCAACTCACTCATATACTATGTACTACACTGTGCATTTCGTGTAATGCGGGTTTTTCAGTAAATTCTAAGTTTTACAGTGCAACTCACTCATATACTATGTACTACACTGTGCGTTTCTTATATTCTAAGTTTTTCAGTGCAACTCACTCATATACTATGTACTACACTGTCCGTTTCTTAAATTCTAAGTTTTTCAGTGCAACTCACTCATATACTATGTACTACACTGTGCGTTTCTTATATTCTAAGTTTTTCAGTGCAACTCACTCATATACTATGTACTACACTGTGCGTTTCTTATATTCTAAGTTTTTCAGTGCAACTCACTCATATACTATGTACTACACTGTGCGTTTCTTATATTCTAAGTTTTTCAGTGCAACTCACTCATATACTATGTACTACACTGTGCGTTTCTTATATTCTAAGTTTTTCAGTGCAACTCACTCATATACTATGTACTACACTGTCCGTTTCTTAAATTCTAAGTTTTTCAGTGCAACTCACTCATATACTATGTACTACACTGAGCGTTTCTTATATTCTAAGTTTTTCAGTGCAACTCACTCATACTATGTACTACACTGTGCGTTTCTTATATTCTAAGTTTTTCAGTGCAACTCACTCATATACTATGTACTACACTGTGCGTTTCTTATAATCTAAGTTTTTCAGTGCAACTCACTCATATACTATGTACTACACTGTGCGTTTCTTATATTCTAAGTTTTTCAGTGCAACTCACTCATATACTATGTACTACACTGTGCGTTTCTTATATTCTAAGTTTTTCAGTGCAACTCACTCATATACTATGTACTACACTGTGCGTTTCTTATATTCTAAGTTTTTCAGTGCAACTCACTCATATACTATGTACTACACTGTGCATTTCTTATATTCTAAGTTTTTCAGTGCAACTCACTCATATACTATGTACTACACTGTGCGTTTCTTATATTCTAAGTTTTTCAGTGCAACTCACTCATATACTATGTACTACACTGTGCGTTTCTTATATTCTAAGTTTTTCAGTGCAACTCACTCATATACTATGTACTACACTGTGCGTTTCTTATATTCTAAGTTTTTCAGTGCAACTCACTCATATACTATGTACTACACTGAGCGTTTCTTATATTCTAAGTTTTTCAGTGCAACTCACTCATACTATGTACTACACTGTGCGTTTCTTATATTCTAAGTTTTTCAGTGCAACTCACTCATATACTATGTACTACACTGTGCGTTTCTTATATTCTAAGTTTTTCAGTGCAACTCACTCATATACTATGTACTACACTGTGCGTTTCTTATATTCTAAGTTTTTCAGTGCAACTCACTCATATACTATGTACTACACTGTGCATTTCGTGTAATGCGGGTTTTTCAGTAAATTCTAAGTTTTTCAGTGCAACTCACTCATATACTATGTACTACACTGTGCGTTTCTTATATTCTAAGTTTTTCAGTGCAACTCACTCATATACTATGTACTACACTGTGCGTTTCTTATATTCTAAGTTTTTCAGTGCAACTAACTCATATACTATGTACTACACTGTGCGTTTCTTATATTCTAAGTTTTTCAGTGCAACTCACTCATATACTATGTACTACACTGTGCATTTCGTGTAATGCGGGTTTTTCAGTAAATTCTAAATTTTTCAGTGCAACTCACTCATATACTATGTACTACACTGTGCGTTTCTTATATTCTAAGTTTTTCAGTGCAACTCACTCATATACTATGTACTACACTGTGCGTTTCTTATATTCTAAGTTTTTCAGTGCAACTCACTCATATACTATGTACTACACTGTGCGTTTCTTATATTCTAAGTTTTTCAGTGCAACTCACTCATATACTATGTACTACACTGTGCGTTTCTTAAATTCTAAGTTTTTCAGTGCAACTCACTCATATACTATGTACTACACTGTGCGTTTCTTATATTCTAAGTTTTTCAGTGCAACTCACTCATATACTATGTACTACACTGTGCATTTCGTGTAATGCGGGTTTTTCAGTAAATTCTAAGTTTTACAGTGCAACTCACTCATATACTATGTACTACACTGTGCGTTTCTTATATTCTAAGTTTTTCAGTGCAACTCACTCATATACTATGTACTACACTGTCCGTTTCTTAAATTCTAAGTTTTTCAGTGCAACTCACTCATATACTATGTACTACACTGTGCGTTTCTTATATTCTAAGTTTTTCAGTGCAACTCACTCATATACTATGTACTACACTGTGCGTTTCTTATATTCTAAGTTTTTCAGTGCAACTCACTCATATACTATGTACTACACTGTGCGTTTCTTATATTCTAAGTTTTTCACTGCAACTCACTCATATACTATGTACTACACTGTGCGTTTTTAAATTCTAAGTTTTTCAGTGCAACTCACTCATATACTATGTACTACACTGTGCGTTTCTTATATTCTAAGTTTTTCAGTGCAACTCACTCATATACTATGTACTACACTGTGCATTTCGTGTAATGCGGGTTTTTCAGTAAATTCTAAGTTTTACAGTGCAACTCACTCATATACTATGTACTACACTGTGCGTTTCTTATATTCTAAGTTTTTCAGTGCAACTCACTCATATACTATGTACTACACTGTGCGTTTCTTATATTCTAAGTTTTTCAGTGCAACTCACTCATATACTATGTACTACACTGTGCGTTTCTTATATTCTAAGTTTTTCAGTGCAACTCACTCATATACTATGTACTACACTGTGCATTTCGTGTAATGCGGGTTTTTCAGTAAATTCTAAGTTTTACAGTGCAACTCACTCATATACTATGTACTACACTGTGCGTTTCTTATATTCTAAGTTTTTCAGTGCAACTCACTCATATACTATGTACTACACTGTCCGTTTCTTAAATTCTAAGTTTTTCAGTGCAACTCACTCATATACTATGTACTACACTGTGCGTTTCTTATATTCTAAGTTTTTCAGTGCAACTCACTCATATACTATGTACTACACTGTGCATTTCGTGTAATGCGGGTTTTTCAGTAAATTCTAAGTTTTACAGTGCAACTCACTCATATACTATGTACTACACTGTGCGTTTCTTATATTCTAAGTTTTTCAGTGCAACTCACTCATATACTATGTACTACACTGTCCGTTTCTTAAATTCTAAGTTTTTCAGTGCAACTCACTCATATACTATGTACTACACTGTGCGTTTCTTATATTCTAAGTTTTTCAGTGCAACTCACTCATATACTATGTACTACACTGTGCGTTTCTTATATTCTAAGTTTTTCAGTGCAACTCACTCATATACTATGTACTACACTGTGCGTTTCTTATATTCTAAGTTTTTCAGTGCAACTCACTCATATACTATGTACTACACTGTGCGTTTTTAAATTCTAAGTTTTTCAGTGCAACTCACTCATATACTATGTACTACACTGTGCGTTTCTTATATTCTAAGTTTTTCAGTGCAACTCACTCATATACTATGTACTACACTGTGCATTTCGTGTAATGCGGGTTTTTCAGTAAATTCTAAGTTTTACAGTGCAACTCACTCATATACTATGTACTACACTGTGCGTTTCTTATATTCTAAGTTTTTCAGTGCAACTCACTCATATACTATGTACTACACTGTGCGTTTCTTATATTCTAAGTTTTTCAGTGCAACTCACTCATATACTATGTACTACACTGTGCGTTTCTTATATTCTAAGTTTTTCAGTGCAACTCACTCATATACTATGTACTACACTGTGCATTTCGTGTAATGCGGGTTTTTCAGTAAATTCTAAGTTTTACAGTGCAACTCACTCATATACTATGTACTACACTGTGCGTTTCTTATATTCTAAGTTTTTCAGTGCAACTCACTCATATACTATGTACTACACTGTCCGTTTCTTAAATTCTAAGTTTTTCAGTGCAACTCACTCATATACTATGTACTACACTGTGCGTTTCTTATATTCTAAGTTTTTCAGTGCAACTCACTCATATACTATGTACTACACTGTGCATTTCGTGTAATGCGGGTTTTTCAGTAAATTCTAAGTTTTACAGTGCAACTCACTCATATACTATGTACTACACTGTGCGTTTCTTATATTCTAAGTTTTTCAGTGCAACTCACTCATATACTATGTACTACACTGTCCGTTTCTTAAATTCTAAGTTTTTCAGTGCAACTCACTCATATACTATGTACTACACTGTGCGTTTCTTATATTCTAAGTTTTTCAGTGCAACTCACTCATATACTATGTACTACACTGTGCGTTTCTTATATTCTAAGTTTTTCAGTGCAACTCACTCATATACTATGTACTACACTGTGCGTTTCTTATATTCTAAGTTTTTCAGTGCAACTCACTCATATACTATGTACTACACTGTGCGTTTCTTATATTCTAAGTTTTTCAGTGCAACTCACTCATATACTATGTACTACACTGTCCGTTTCTTAAATTCTAAGTTTTTCAGTGCAACTCACTCATATACTATGTACTACACTGAGCGTTTCTTATATTCTAAGTTTTTCAGTGCAACTCACTCATACTATGTACTACACTGTGCGTTTCTTATATTCTAAGTTTTTCAGTGCAACTCACTCATATACTATGTACTACACTGTGCGTTTCTTATATTCTAAGTTTTTCAGTGCAACTCACTCATATACTATGTACTACACTGTGCGTTTCTTATATTCTAAGTTTTTCAGTGCAACTCACTCATATACTATGTACTACACTGTGCGTTTCTTATATTCTAAGTTTTTCAGTGCAACTCACTCATATACTATGTACTACACTGTGCGTTTCTTATATTCTAAGTTTTTCAGTGCAACTCACTCATATACTATGTACTACACTGTGCATTTCTTATATTCTAAGTTTTTCAGTGCAACTCACTCATATACTATGTACTACACTGTGCGTTTCTTATATTCTAAGTTTTTCAGTGCAACTCACTCATATACTATGTACTACACTGTGCGTTTCTTATATTCTAAGTTTTTCAGTGCAACTCACTCATATACTATGTACTACACTGTGCGTTTCTTATATTCTAAGTTTTTCAGTGCAACTCACTCATATACTATGTACTACACTGAGCGTTTCTTATATTCTAAGTTTTTCAGTGCAACTCACTCATACTATGTACTACACTGTGCGTTTCTTATATTCTAAGTTTTTCAGTGCAACTCACTCATATACTATGTACTACACTGTGCGTTTCTTATATTCTAAGTTTTTCAGTGCAACTCACTCATATACTATGTACTACACTGTGCGTTTCTTATATTCTAAGTTTTTCAGTGCAACTCACTCATATACTATGTACTACACTGTGCATTTCGTGTAATGCGGGTTTTTCAGTAAATTCTAAGTTTTTCAGTGCAACTCACTCATATACTATGTACTACACTGTGCGTTTCTTATATTCTAAGTTTTTCAGTGCAACTCACTCATATACTATGTACTACACTGTGCGTTTCTTATATTCTAAGTTTTTCAGTGCAACTCACTCATATACTATGTACTACACTGTGCGTTTCTTATATTCTAAGTTTTTCAGTGCAACTCACTCATATACTATGTACTACACTGTGCATTTCGTGTAATGCGGGTTTTTCAGTAAATTCTAAATTTTTCAGTGCAACTCACTCATATACTATGTACTACACTGTGCGTTTCTTATATTCTAAGTTTTTCAGTGCAACTCACTCATATACTATGTACTACACTGTGCGTTTCTTATATTCTAAGTTTTTCAGTGCAACTCACTCATATACTATGTACTACACTGTGCGTTTCTTAAATTCTAAGTTTTTCAGTGCAACTCACTCATATACTATGTACTACACTGTGCGTTTCTTATATTCTAAGTTTTTCAGTGCAACTCACTCATATACTATGTACTACACTGTGCATTTCGTGTAATGCGGGTTTTTCAGTAAATTCTAAGTTTTACAGTGCAACTCACTCATATACTATGTACTACACTGTGCGTTTCTTATATTCTAAGTTTTTCAGTGCAACTCACTCATATACTATGTACTACACTGTCCGTTTCTTAAATTCTAAGTTTTTCAGTGCAACTCACTCATATACTATGTACTACACTGTGCGTTTCTTATATTCTAAGTTTTTCAGTGCAACTCACTCATATACTATGTACTACACTGTGCGTTTCTTATATTCTAAGTTTTTCAGTGCAACTCACTCATATACTATGTACTACACTGTGCGTTTCTTATATTCTAAGTTTTTCAGTGCAACTCACTCATATACTATGTACTACACTGTGCGTTTTTAAATTCTAAGTTTTTCAGTGCAACTCACTCATATACTATGTACTACACTGTGCGTTTCTTATATTCTAAGTTTTTCAGTGCAACTCACTCATATACTATGTACTACACTGTGCATTTCGTGTAATGCGGGTTTTTCAGTAAATTCTAAGTTTTACAGTGCAACTCACTCATATACTATGTACTACACTGTGCGTTTCTTATATTCTAAGTTTTTCAGTGCAACTCACTCATATACTATGTACTACACTGTGCGTTTCTTATATTCTAAGTTTTTCAGTGCAACTCACTCATATACTATGTACTACACTGTGCGTTTCTTATATTCTAAGTTTTTCAGTGCAACTCACTCATATACTATGTACTACACTGTGCATTTCGTGTAATGCGGGTTTTTCAGTAAATTCTAAGTTTTACAGTGCAACTCACTCATATACTATGTACTACACTGTGCGTTTCTTATATTCTAAGTTTTTCAGTGCAACTCACTCATATACTATGTACTACACTGTCCGTTTCTTAAATTCTAAGTTTTTCAGTGCAACTCACTCATATACTATGTACTACACTGTGCGTTTCTTATATTCTAAGTTTTTCAGTGCAACTCACTCATATACTATGTACTACACTGTGCGTTTCTTATATTCTAAGTTTTTCAGTGCAACTCACTCATATACTATGTACTACACTGTGCGTTTCTTATATTCTAAGTTTTTCAGTGCAACTCACTCATATACTATGTACTACACTGTGCGTTTCTTAAATTCTAAGTTTTTCAGTGCAACTCACTCAGATACTATGTACTAGACTGTGCGTTTCTTATATTCTAAGTTTTTCAGTGCAACTCACTCATATACTATGTACTACACTGTGCGTTTCTTATATTCTAAGTTTTTCAGTGCAACTCACTCATATACTATGTACTACACTGTGCGTTTCTTATATTCTAAGTTTTTCAGTGCAACTCACTCATATACTATGTACTACACTGTGCGTTTCTTATATTCTAAGTTTTTCAGTGCAACTCACTCATATACTATGTACTACAATGTGCGTTTCTTATATTCTAAGTTTTTCAGTGCAACTCACTCATATACTATGTACTACACTGTCCGTTTCTTAAATTCTAAGTTTTTCAGTGCAACTCACTCATATACTATGTACTACACTGAGCGTTTCTTATATTCTAAGTTTTTCAGTGCAACTCACTCATACTATGTACTACACTGTGCGTTTCTTATATTCTAAGTTTTTCAGTGCAACTCACTCATATACTATGTACTACACTGTGCGTTTCTTATATTCTAAGTTTTTCAGTGCAACTCACTCATATACTATGTACTACACTGTGCGTTTCTTATATTCTAAGTTTTTCAGTGCAACTCACTCATATACTATGTACTACACTGTGCGTTTCTTATATTCTAAGTTTTTCAGTGCAACTCACTCATATACTATGTACTACACTGTGCGTTTCTTATATTCTAAGTTTTTCAGTGCAACTCACTCATATACTATGTACTACACTGTGCATTTCTTATATTCTAAGTTTTTCAGTGCAACTCACTCATATACTATGTACTACACTGTGCGTTTCTTATATTCTAAGTTTTTCAGTGCAACTCACTCATATACTATGTACTACACTGTGCGTTTCTTATATTCTAAGTTTTTCAGTGCAACTCACTCATATACTATGTACTACACTGTGCGTTTCTTATATTCTAAGTTTTTCAGTGCAACTCACTCATATACTATGTACTACACTGAGCGTTTCTTATATTCTAAGTTTTTCAGTGCAACTCACTCATACTATGTACTACACTGTGCGTTTCTTATATTCTAAGTTTTTCAGTGCAACTCACTCATATACTATGTACTACACTGTGCGTTTCTTATATTCTAAGTTTTTCAGTGCAACTCACTCATATACTATGTACTACACTGTGCGTTTCTTATATTCTAAGTTTTTCAGTGCAACTCACTCATATACTATGTACTACACTGTGCGTTTCTTATATTCTAAGTTTTTCAGTGCAACTCACTCATATACTATGTACTACACTGTGCATTTCGTGTAATGCGGGTTTTTCAGTAAATTCTAAGTTTTTCAGTGCAACTCACTCATATACTATGTACTACACTGTGCGTTTCTTATATTCTAAGTTTTTCAGTGCAACTCACTCATATACTATGTACTACACTGTGCGTTTCTTATATTCTAAGTTTTTCAGTGCAACTCACTCATATACTATGTACTACACTGTGCGTTTCTTATATTCTAAGTTTTTCAGTGCAACTCACTCATATACTATGTACTACACTGTGCATTTCGTGTAATGCGGGTTTTTCAGTAAATTCTAAATTTTTCAGTGCAACTCACTCATATACTATGTACTACACTGTGCGTTTCTTATATTCTAAGTTTTTCAGTGCAACTCACTCATATACTATGTACTACACTGTGCGTTTCTTATATTCTAAGTTTTTCAGTGCAACTCACTCATATACTATGTACTACACTGTGCGTTTCTTATATTCTAAGTTTTTCAGTGCAACTCACTCATATACTATGTACTACACTGTGCGTTTCTTATATTCTAAGTTTTTCAGTGCAACTCACTCATATACTATGTACTACACTGTGCATTTCGTGTAATGCGGGTTTTTCAGTAAATTCTAAGTTTTACAGTGCAACTCACTCATATACTATGTACTACACTGTGCGTTTCTTATATTCTAAGTTTTTCAGTGCAACTCACTCATATACTATGTACTACACTGTCCGTTTCTTAAATTCTAAGTTTTTCAGTGCAACTCACTCATATACTATGTACTACACTGTGCGTTTCTTATATTCTAAGTTTTTCAGTGCAACTCACTCATATACTATGTACTACACTGTGCGTTTCTTATATTCTAAGTTTTTCAGTGCAACTCACTCATATACTATGTACTACACTGTGCGTTTCTTATATTCTAAGTTTTTCAGTGCAACTCACTCATATACTATGTACTACACTGTGCGTTTTTAAATTCTAAGTTTTTCAGTGCAACTCACTCATATACTATGTACTACACTGTGCGTTTCTTATATTCTAAGTTTTTCAGTGCAACTCACTCATATACTATGTACTACACTGTGCATTTCGTGTAATGCGGGTTTTTCAGTAAATTCTAAGTTTTACAGTGCAACTCACTCATATACTATGTACTACACTGTGCGTTTCTTATATTCTAAGTTTTTCAGTGCAACTCACTCATATACTATGTACTACACTGTGCGTTTCTTATATTCTAAGTTTTTCAGTGCAACTCACTCATATACTATGTACTACACTGTGCGTTTCTTATATTCTAAGTTTTTCAGTGCAACTCACTCATATACTATGTACTACACTGTGCATTTCGTGTAATGCGGGTTTTTCAGTAAATTCTAAGTTTTACAGTGCAACTCACTCATATACTATGTACTACACTGTGCGTTTCTTATATTCTAAGTTTTTCAGTGCAACTCACTCATATACTATGTACTACACTGTCCGTTTCTTAAATTCTAAGTTTTTCAGTGCAACTCACTCATATACTATGTACTACACTGTGCGTTTCTTATATTCTAAGTTTTTCAGTGCAACTCACTCATATACTATGTACTACACTGTGCGTTTCTTATATTCTAAGTTTTTCAGTGCAACTCACTCATATACTATGTACTACACTGTGCGTTTCTTATATTCTAAGTTTTTCAGTGCAACTCACTCATATACTATGTACTACACTGTGCGTTTCTTAAATTCTAAGTTTTTCAGTGCAACTCACTCAGATACTATGTACTAGACTGTGCGTTTCTTATATTCTAAGTTTTTCAGTGCAACTCACTCATATACTATGTACTACACTGTGCGTTTCTTATATTCTAAGTTTTTCAGTGCAACTCACTCATATACTATGTACTACACTGTGCGTTTCTTATATTCTAAGTTTTTCAGTGCAACTCACTCATATACTATGTACTACACTGTGCGTTTCTTATATTCTAAGTTTTTCAGTGCAACTCACTCATATACTATGTACTACAATGTGCGTTTCTTATATTCTAAGTTTTTCAGTGCAACTCACTCATATACTATGTACTACACTGTCCGTTTCTTAAATTCTAAGTTTTTCAGTGCAACTCACTCATATACTATGTACTACACTGAGCGTTTCTTATATTCTAAGTTTTTCAGTGCAACTCACTCATACTATGTACTACACTGTGCGTTTCTTATATTCTAAGTTTTTCAGTGCAACTCACTCATATACTATGTACTACACTGTGCGTTTCTTATATTCTAAGTTTTTCAGTGCAACTCACTCATATACTATGTACTACACTGTGCGTTTCTTATATTCTAAGTTTTTCAGTGCAACTCACTCATATACTATGTACTACACTGTGCGTTTCTTATATTCTAAGTTTTTCAGTGCAACTCACTCATATACTATGTACTACACTGTGCGTTTCTTATATTCTAAGTTTTTCAGTGCAACTCACTCATATACTATGTACTACACTGTGCATTTCTTATATTCTAAGTTTTTCAGTGCAACTCACTCATATACTATGTACTACACTGTGCGTTTCTTATATTCTAAGTTTTTCAGTGCAACTCACTCATATACTATGTACTACACTGTCCGTTTCTTATATTCTAAGTTTTTCAGTGCAACTCACTCATATACTATGTACTACACTGTGCGTTTCTTATATTCTAAGTTTTTCAGTGCAACTCACTCATATACTATGTACTACACTGAGCGTTTCTTATATTCTAAGTTTTTCAGTGCAACTCACTCATACTATGTACTACACTGTGCGTTTCTTATATTCTAAGTTTTTCAGTGCAACTCACTCATATACTATGTACTACACTGTGCGTTTCTTATATTCTAAGTTTTTCAGTGCAACTCACTCATATACTATGTACTACACTGTGCGTTTCTTATATTCTAAGTTTTTCAGTGCAACTCACTCATATACTATGTACTACACTGTGCGTTTCTTATATTCTAAGTTTTTCAGTGCAACTCACTCATATACTATGTACTACACTGTGCATTTCGTGTAATGCGGGTTTTTCAGTAAATTCTAAGTTTTTCAGTGCAACTCACTCATATACTATGTACTACACTGTGCGTTTCTTATATTCTAAGTTTTTCAGTGCAACTCACTCATATACTATGTACTACACTGTGCGTTTCTTATATTCTAAGTTTTTCAGTGCAACTCACTCATATACTATGTACTACACTGTGCGTTTCTTATATTCTAAGTTTTTCAGTGCAACTCACTCATATACTATGTACTACACTGTGCATTTCGTGTAATGCGGGTTTTTCAGTAAATTCTAAATTTTTCAGTGCAACTCACTCATATACTATGTACTACACTGTGCGTTTCTTATATTCTAAGTTTTTCAGTGCAACTCACTCATATACTATGTACTACACTGTGCGTTTCTTATATTCTAAGTTTTTCAGTGCAACTCACTCATATACTATGTACTACACTGTGCGTTTCTTATATTCTAAGTTTTTCAGTGCAACTCACTCATATACTATGTACTACACTGTGCGTTTCTTAAATTCTAAGTTTTTCAGTGCAACTCACTCATATACTATGTACTACACTGTGCGTTTCTTATATTCTAAGTTTTTCAGTGCAACTCACTCATATACTATGTACTACACTGTGCATTTCGTGTAATGCGGGTTTTTCAGTAAATTCTAAGTTTTACAGTGCAACTCACTCATATACTATGTACTACACTGTGCGTTTCTTATATTCTAAGTTTTTCAGTGCAACTCACTCATATACTATGTACTACACTGTCCGTTTCTTAAATTCTAAGTTTTTCAGTGCAACTCACTCATATACTATGTACTACACTGTGCGTTTCTTATATTCTAAGTTTTTCAGTGCAACTCACTCATATACTATGTACTACACTGTGCGTTTCTTATATTCTAAGTTTTTCAGTGCAACTCACTCATATACTATGTACTACACTGTGCGTTTCTTATATTCTAAGTTTTTCAGTGCAACTCACTCATATACTATGTACTACACTGTGCGTTTCTTAAATTCTAAGTTTTTCAGTGCAACTCACTCATATACTATGTACTACACTGTGCGTTTCTTATATTCTAAGTTTTTCAGTGCAACTCACTCATATACTATGTACTACACTGTGCATTTCGTGTAATGCGGGTTTTTCAGTAAATTCTAAGTTTTACAGTGCAACTCACTCATATACTATGTACTACACTGTGCGTTTCTTATATTCTAAGTTTTTCAGTGCAACTCACTCATATACTATGTACTACACTGTGCGTTTCTTATATTCTAAGTTTTTCAGTGCAACTCACTCATATACTATGTACTACACTGTGCGTTTCTTATATTCTAAGTTTTTCAGTGCAACTCACTCATATACTATGTACTACACTGTGCGTTTCTTATATTCTAAGTTTTTCAGTGCAACTCACTCATATACTATGTACTACACTGTGCGTTTCTTAAATTCTAAGTTTTTCAGTGCAACTCACTCATATACTATGTACTACACTGTGCGTTTCTTATATTCTAAATTTTTCAGTGCAACTCACTCATATACTATGTACTACACTGTGCGTTTCTTATATTCTAAGTTTTTCAGTGCAACTCACTCATATACTATGTACTACACTGTGCGTTTCTTATATTCTAAGTTTTTCAGTGCAACTCACTCATATACTATGTACTACACTGTGCGTTTCTTATATTCTAAGTTTTTCAGGGCAACTCACTCATATACTATGTACTACACTGTGCGTTTCTTAAATTCTAAGTTTTTCAGTGCAACTCACTCATATACTATGTACTACACTGTGCGTTTCTTATATTCTAAGTTTTTCAGTGCAACTCACTCATATACTATGTACTACACTGTGCGTTTCTTATATTCTAAGTTTTTCAGTGCAACTCACTCATATACTATGTACTACACTGTGCGTTTCTTATATTCTAAGTTTTTCAGTGCAACTCACTCATATACTATGTACTACACTGTGCGTTTCTTAAATTCTAAGTTTTTCAGTGCAACTCACTCATATACTATGTACTACACTGTGCGTTTCTTATATTCTAAATTTTTCAGTGCAACTCACTCATATACTATGTACTACACTGTGCGTTTCTTATATTCTAAGTTTTTCAGTGCAACTCACTCATATACTATGTACTACACTGTGCGTTTCTTATATTCTAAGTTTTTCAGTGCAACTCACTCATATACTATGTACTACACTGTGCGTTTCTTATATTCTAAGTTTTTCAGTGCAACTCACTCATATACTATGTACTACACTGTGCGTTTCTTAAATTCTAAGTTTTTCAGTGCAACTCACTCATATACTATGTACTACACTGTGCGTTTCTTATATTCTAAATTTTTCAGTGCAACTCACTCATATACTATGTACTACACTGTGCGTTTCTTAAATTCTAAGTTTTTCAGTGCAACTCACTCATATACTATGTACTACACTGTGCGTTTCTTATATTCTAAGTTTTTCAGTGCAACTCACTCATATACTATGTACTACACTGTGCGTTTCTTATATTCTAAGTTTTTCAGTGCAACTCACTCATATACTATGTACTACACTGTGCGTTTCTTATATTCTAAGTTTTTCAGTGCAACTCACTCATATACTATGTACTACACTGTGCGTTTCTTAAATTCTAAGTTTTTCAGTGCAACTCACTCATATACTATGTACTACACTGTGCGTTTCTTATATTCTAAATTTTTCAGTGCAACTCACTCATATACTATGTACTACACTGTGCGTTTCTTATATTCTAAGTTTTTCAGTGCAACTCACTCATATACTATGTACTACACTGTGCGTTTCTTATATTCTAAGTTTTTCAGTGCAACTCACTCATATACTATGTACTACACTGTGCGTTTCTTATATTCTAAGTTTTTCAGTGCAACTCACTCATATACTATGTACTACACTGTGCATTTCTTATATTCTAAGTTTTTCAGTGCAACTCACTCATATACTATGTACTACACTGTGCGTTTCTTATATTCTAAGTTTTTCAGTGCAACTCACTCATATACTATGTACTACACTGTGCGTTTCTTATATTCTAAGTTTTTCAGTGCAACTCACTCATATACTATGTACTACACTGTGCGTTTCTTATATTCTAAGTTTTTCAGTGCAACTCACTCATATACTATGTACTACACTGAGCGTTTCTTATATTCTAAGTTTTTCAGTGCAACTCACTCATACTATGTACTACACTGTGCGTTTCTTATATTCTAAGTTTTTCAGTGCAACTCACTCATATACTATGTACTACACTGTGCGTTTCTTATATTCTAAGTTTTTCAGTGCAACTCACTCATATACTATGTACTACACTGTGCGTTTCTTATATTCTAAGTTTTTCAGTGCAACTCACTCATATACTATGTACTACACTGTGCGTTTCTTATATTCTAAGTTTTTCAGTGCAACTCACTCATATACTATGTACTACACTGTGCATTTCGTTTAATGCGGGTTTTTCAGTAAATTCTAAGTTTTTCAGTGCAACTCACTCATATACTATGTACTACACTGTGCGTTTCTTATATTCTAACTTTTTCAGTGCAACTCACTCATATACTATGTACTACCCTGTGCGTTTCTTATATTCTAAGTTTTTCAGTGCAACTCACTCATATACTATGTACTACACTGTGCGTTTCTTATATTCTAAGTTTTTCAGTGCAACTCACTCATATACTATGTACTACACTGTGCGTTTCTTATATTCTAAGTTTTTCAGTGCAACTCACTCATATACTATGTACTACACTGTGCATTTCGTGTAATGCGGGTTTTTCAGTAAATTCTAAATTTTTCAGTGCAACTCACTCATATACTATGTACTACACTGTGCGTTTCTTATATTCTAAGTTTTTCAGTGCAACTCACTCATATACTATGTACTACACTGTGCGTTTCTTATATTCTAAGTTTTTCAGTGCAACTCACTCATATACTATGTACTACACTGTGCGTTTCTTATATTCTAAGTTTTTCAGTGCAACTCACTCATATTCTATGTACTACACTGTGCGTTTCTTAAATTCTAAGTTTTTCAGTGCAACTCACTCATATACTATGTACTACACTGTGCGTTTCTTATATTCTAAGTTTTTCAGTGCAACTCACTCATATACTATGTACTACACTGTGCATTTCGTGTAATGCGGGTTTTTCAGTAAATTCTAAGTTTTACAGTGCAACTCACTCATATACTATGTACTACACTGTGCGTTTCTTATATTCTAAGTTTTTCAGTGCAACTCACTCATATACTATGTACTACACTGTGCGTTTCTTATATTCTAAGTTTTTCAGTGCAACTCACTCATATACTATGTACTACACTGTGCATTTCGTGTAATGCGGGTTTTTCAGTAAATTCTAAATTTTTCAGTGCAACTCACTCATATACTATGTACTACACTGTGCGTTTCTTATATTCTAAGTTTTTCAGTGCAACTCACTCATATACTATGTACTACACTGTGCGTTTCTTATATTCTAAGTTTTTCAGTGCAACTCACTCATATACTATGTACTACACTGTGCGTTTCTTATATTCTAAGTTTTTCAGTGCAACTCACTCATATTCTATGTACTACACTGTGCGTTTCTTAAATTCTAAGTTTTTCAGTGCAACTCACTCATATACTATGTACTACACTGTGCGTTTCTTATATTCTAAGTTTTTCAGTGCAACTCACTCATATACTATGTACTACACTGTGCATTTCGTGTAATGCGGGTTTTTCAGTAAATTCTAAGTTTTACAGTGCAACTCACTCATATACTATGTACTACACTGTGCGTTTCTTATATTCTAAGTTTTTCAGTGCAACTCACTCATATAGTATGTACTACACTGTCCGTTTCTTAAATTCTAAGTTTTTCAGTGCAACTCACTCATATACTATGTACTACACTGTGCGTTTCTTATATTCTAAGTTTTTCAGTGCAACTCACTCATATACTATGTACTACACTGTGCGTTTCTTATATTCTAAGTTTTTCAGTGCAACTCACTCATATACTATGTACTACACTGTGCGTTTCTTATATTCTAAGTTTTTCAGTGCAACTCACTCATATACTATGTACTACACTGTGCGTTTCTTAAATTCTAAGTTTTTCAGTGCAACTCACTCATATACTATGTACTACACTGTGCGTTTCTTATATTCTAAGTTTTTCAGTGCAACTCACTCATATACTATGTACTACACTGTGCATTTCGTGTAATGCGGGTTTTTCAGTAAATTCTAAGTTTTACAGTGCAACTCACTCATATACTATGTACTACACTGTGCGTTTCTTATATTCTAAGTTTTTCAGTGCAACTCACTCATATACTATGTACTACACTGTGCGTTTCTTATATTCTAAGTTTTTCAGTGCAACTCACTCATATACTATGTACTACACTGTGCGTTTCTTATATTCTAAGTTTTTCAGTGCAACTCACTCATATACTATGTACTACACTGTGCGTTTCTTATATTCTAAGTTTTTCAGTGCAACTCACTCATATACTATGTACTACACTGTGCGTTTCTTAAATTCTAAGTTTTTCAGTGCAACTCACTCATATACTATGTACTACACTGTGCGTTTCTTATATTCTAAATTTTTCAGTGCAACTCACTCATATACTATGTACTACACTGTGCGTTTCTTATATTCTAAGTTTTTCAGTGCAACTCACTCATATACTATGTACTACACTGTGCGTTTCTTATATTCTAAGTTTTTCAGTGCAACTCACTCATATACTATGTACTACACTGTGCGTTTCTTATATTCTAAGTTTTTCAGGGCAACTCACTCATATACTATGTACTACACTGTGCGTTTCTTATATTCTAAGTTTTTCAGTGCAACTCACTCATATACTATGTACTACACTGTGCGTTTCTTATATTCTAAGTTTTTCAGTGCAACTCACTCATATACTATGTACTACACTGTGCGTTTCTTATATTCTAAGTTTTTCAGTGCAACTCACTCATATAATATGTACTACACTGTGCATTTCTATATTCTAAGTTTTTCAGTGCAACTCACTCATATACTATGTACTACACTGTGCGTTTCTTATATTCTAAGTTTTTCAGTGCAACTCACTCATATACTATGTACTACACTGTGCGTTTCTTATATTCTAAGTTTTTCAGTGCAACTCACTCATATACTATGTACTACACTGTGCGTTTCTTATATTCTAAGTTTTTCAGTGCAACTCACTCATATACTATGTACTACACTGTGCGTTTCTTATATTCTAAGTTTTTCAGTGCAACTCACTCATATACTATGTACTACACTGTCCGTTTCTTAAATTCTAAGTTTTTCAGTGCAACTCACTCATATACTATGTACTACACTGAGCGTTTCTTATATTCTAAGTTTTTCAGTGCAACTCACTCATACTATGTACTACACTGTGCGTTTCTTATATTCTAAGTTTTTCAGTGCAACTCACTCATATACTATGTACTACACTGTGCGTTTCTTATATTCTAAGTTTTTCAGTGCAACTCACTCATATACTATGTACTACACTGTGCGTTTCTTATATTCTAAGTTTTTCAGTGCAACTCACTCATATACTATGTACTACACTGTCCGTTTCTTAAATTCTAAGTTTTTCAGTGCAACTCACTCATATACTATGTACTACACTGAGCGTTTCTTATATTCTAAGTTTTTCAGTGCGACTCACTCATATACTATGTACTACACTGAGCGTTTCTTATATTCTAAGTTTTTCAGTGCAACTCACTCATATACTATGTACTACACTGTGCGTTTCTTATATTCTAAGTTTTTCAGTGCAACTCACTCAGATACTATGTACTACACTGTGCGTTTCTTATATTCTAAGTTTTTCAGTGCAACTCACTCATATACTATGTACTACACTGTGCATTTCGTGTAATGCGGGTTTTTCAGTAAATTCTAAGTTTTTCAGTGCAACTCACTCATATACTATGTACTACACTGTGCGTTTCTTATATTCTAAGTTTTTCAGTGCAACTCACTCATATACTATGTACTACCCTGTGCGTTTCTTATATTCTAAGTTTTTCAGTGCAACTCACTCATATACTATGTACTACACTGTGCGTTTCTTATATTCTAAGTTTTTCAGTGCAACTCACTCATATACTATGTACTACACTGTGCGTTTCTTATATTCTAAGTTTTTCAGTGCAACTCACTCATATACTATGTACTACACTGTGCGTTTCTTATATTCTAAGTTTTTCAGTGCAACTCACTCATATACTATGTACTACACTGTGCGTTTCTTATATTCTAAGTTTTTCAGTGCAACTCACTCATATACTATGTACTACACTGTGCGTTTCTTATATTCTAAGTTTTTCAGTGCAACTCACTCATATACTATGTACTACACTGTGCGTTTCTTATATTCTAAGTTTTTCAGGGCAACTCACTCATATACTATGTACTACACTGTGCGTTTCTTATATTCTAAGTTTTTCAGTGCAACTCACTCATATACTATGTACTACACTGTGCGTTTCTTATATTCTAAGTTTTTCAGTGCAACTCACTCATATACTATGTACTACACTGTGCGTTTCTTATATTCTAAGTTTTTCAGTGCAACTCACTCATATAATATGTACTACACTGTGCATTTCTATATTCTAAGTTTTTCAGTGCAACTCACTCATATACTATGTACTACACTTTGCGTTTCTTATATTCTAAGTTTTTCAGTGCAACTCACTCATATACTATGTACTACACTGTGCGTTTCTTATATTCTAAGTTTTTCAGTGCAACTCACTCATATACTATGTACTACACTGTGCGTTTCTTATATTCTAAGTTTTTCAGTGCAACTCACTCATATACTATGTACTACACTGTGCGTTTCTTATATTCTAAGTTTTTCAGTGCAACTCACTCATATACTATGTACTACACTGTGCGTTTCTTATATTCTAAGTTTTTCAGTGCAACTCACTCATATACTATGTACTACACTGTGCGTTTCTTATATTCTAAGTTTTTCAGTGCAACTCACTCATATACTATGTACTACACTGTCCGTTTCTTAAATTCTAAGTTTTTCAGTGCAACTCACTCATATACTATGTACTACACTGAGCGTTTCTTATATTCTAAGTTTTTCAGTGCAACTCACTCATACTATGTACTACACTGTGCGTTTCTTATATTCTAAGTTTTTCAGTGCAACTCACTCATATACTATGTACTACACTGTGCGTTTCTTATATTCTAAGTTTTTCAGTGCAACTCACTCATATACTATGTACTACACTGTGCGTTTCTTATATTCTAAGTTTTTCAGTGCAACTCACTCATATACTATGTACTACACTGTCCGTTTCTTAAATTCTAAGTTTTTCAGTGCAACTCACTCATATACTATGTACTACACTGAGCGTTTCTTATATTCTAAGTTTTTCAGTGCAACTCACTCATATACTATGTACTACACTGAGCGTTTCTTATATTCTAAGTTTTTCAGTGCAACTCACTCATATACTATGTACTACACTGTGCGTTTCTTATATTCTAAGTTTTTCAGTGCAACTCACTCAGATACTATGTACTACACTGTGCGTTTCTTATATTCTAAGTTTTTCAGTGCAACTCACTCATATACTATGTACTACACTGTGCATTTCGTGTAATGCGGGTTTTTCAGTAAATTCTAAGTTTTTCAGTGCAACTCACTCATATACTATGTACTACACTGTGCGTTTCTTATATTCTAAGTTTTTCAGTGCAACTCACTCATATACTATGTACTACCCTGTGCGTTTCTTATATTCTAAGTTTTTCAGTGCAACTCACTCATATACTATGTACTACACTGTGCGTTTCTTATATTCTAAGTTTTTCAGTGCAACTCACTCATATACTATGTACTACACTGTGCGTTTCTTATATTCTAAGTTTTTCAGTGCAACTCACTCATATACTATGTACTACACTGTGCGTTTCTTATATTCTAAGTTTTTCAGTGCAACTCACTCATATACTATGTACTACACTGTGCATTTCGTGTAATGCGGGTTTTTCAGTAAATTCTAAGTTTTTCAGTGCAACTCACTCATATACTATGTACTACACTGTGCGTTTCTTATATTCTAAGTTTTTCAGTGCAACTCACTCATATACTATGTACTACCCTGTGCGTTTCTTATATTCTAAGTTTTTCAGTGCAACTCACTCATATACTATGTACTACACTGTGCGTTTCTTATATTCTAAGTTTTTCAGTGCAACTCACTCATATACTATGTACTACACTGTGCGTTTCTTATATTCTAAGTTTTTCAGTGCAACTCACTCATATACTATGTACTACACTGTGCATTTCGTGTAATGCGGGTTTTTCAGTAAATTCTAAATTTTTCAGTGCAACTCACTCATATACTATGTACTACACTGTGCGTTTCTTATATTCTAAGTTTTTCAGTGCAACTCACTCATATACTATGTACTACACTGTGCGTTTCTTATATTCTAAGTTTTTCAGTGCAACTCACTCATATACTATGTACTACACTGTGCATTTCGTGTAATGCGGGTTTTTCAGTAAATTCTAAATTTTTCAGTGCAACTCACTCATATACTATGTACTACACTGTGCGTTTCTTATATTCTAAGTTTTTCAGTGCAACTCACTCATATACTATGTACTACACTGTGCGTTTCTTATATTCTAAGTTTTTCAGTGCAACTCACTCATATACTATGTACTACACTGTGCGTTTCTTATATTCTAAGTTTTTCAGTGCAACTCACTCATATACTATGTACTACACTGTGCGTTTCTTATATTCTAAGTTTTTCAGTGCAACTCACTCATATACTATGTACTACACTGTGCGTTTCTTATATTCTAAGTTTTTCAGTGCAACTCACTCATATACTATGTACTACACTGTGCGTTTCTTATATTCTAAGTTTTTCAGTGCAACTCACTCATATACTATGTACTACACTGTGCGTTTCTTAAATTCTAAGTTTTTCAGTGCAACTCACTCATATACTATGTACTACACTGTGCGTTTCTTATATTCTAAGTTTTTCAGTGCAACTCACTCATATACTATGTACTACACTGTGCATTTCGTGTAATGCGGGTTTTTCAGTAAATTCTAAGTTTTACAGTGCAACTCACTCATATACTATGTACTACACTGTGCGTTTCTTATATTCTAAGTTTTTCAGTGCAACTCACTCATATACTATGTACTACACTGTCCGTTTCTTAAATTCTAAGTTTTTCAGTGCAACTCACTCATATACTATGTACTACACTGTGCGTTTCTTATATTCTAAGTTTTTCAGTGCAACTCACTCATATACTATGTACTACACTGTGCGTTTCTTATATTCTAAGTTTTTCAGTGCAACTCACTCATATACTATGTACTACACTGTGCGTTTCTTATATTCTAAGTTTTTCAGTGCAACTCACTCATATACTATGTACTACACTGTGCGTTTCTTAAATTCTAAGTTTTTCAGTGCAACTCACTCATATACTATGTACTACACTGTGCGTTTCTTATATTCTAAGTTTTTCAGTGCAACTCACTCATATACTATGTACTACACTGTGCATTTCGTGTAATGCGGGTTTTTCAGTAAATTCTAAGTTTTACAGTGCAACTCACTCATATACTATGTACTACACTGTGCGTTTCTTATATTCTAAGTTTTTCAGTGCAACTCACTCATATACTATGTACTACACTGTCCGTTTCTTAAATTCTAAGTTTTTCAGTGCAACTCACTCATATACTATGTACTACACTGTGCGTTTCTTATATTCTAAGTTTTTCAGTGCAACTCACTCATATACTATGTACTACACTGTGCGTTTTTTATATTCTAAGTTTTTCAGTGCAACTCACTCATATACTATGTACTACACTGTGCGTTTCTTATATTCTAAGTTTTTCAGTGCAACTCACTCATATACTATGTACTACACTGTGCGTTTCTTAAATTCTAAGTTTTTCAGTGCAACTCACTCAGATACTATGTACTAGACTGTGCGTTTCTTATATTCTAAGTTTTTCAGTGCAACTCACTCATATACTATGTACTACACTGTGCGTTTCTTATATTCTAAGTTTTTCAGTGCAACTCACTCATATACTATGTACTACACTGTGCGTTTCTTATATTCTAAGTTTTTCAGTGCAACTCACTCATATACTATGTACTACACTGTGCGTTTCTTATATTCTAAGTTTTTCAGTGCAACTCACTCATATACTATGTACTACACTGTGCGTTTCTTAAATTCTAAGTTTTTCAGTGCAACTCACTCATATACTATGTACTACACTGTGCGTTTCTTATATTCTAAGTTTTTCAGTGCAACTCACTCATATACTATGTACTACACTGTGCATTTCGTGTAATGCGGGTTTTTCAGTAAATTCTAAGTTTTACAGTGCAACTCACTCATATACTATGTACTACACTGTGCGTTTCTTATATTCTAAGTTTTTCAGTGCAACTCACTCATATACTATGTACTACACTGTCCGTTTCTTAAATTCTAAGTTTTTCAGTGCAACTCACTCATATACTATGTACTACACTGTGCGTTTCTTATATTCTAAGTTTTTCAGTGCAACTCACTCATATACTATGTACTACACTGTGCGTTTCTTATATTCTAAGTTTTTCAGTGCAACTCACTCATATACTATGTACTACACTGTGCGTTTCTTATATTCTAAGTTTTTCAGTGCAACTCACTCATATACTATGTACTACACTGTGCGTTTCTTAAATTCTAAGTTTTTCAGTGCAACTCACTCAGATACTATGTACTAGACTGTGCGTTTCTTATATTCTAAGTTTTTCAGTGCAACTCACTCATATACTATGTACTACACTGTGCGTTTCTTATATTCTAAGTTTTTCAGTGCAACTCACTCATATACTATGTACTACACTGTGCGTTTCTTATATTCTAAGTTTTTCAGTGTAACTCACTCATATACTATGTACTACACTGTGCGTTTCTTATATTCTAAGTTTTTCAGTGCAACTCACTCATATACTATGTACTACACTGTGCGTTTCTTATATTCTAAGTTTTTCAGTGCAACTCACTCATATACTATGTACTACACTGTCCGTTTCTTAAATTCTAAGTTTTTCAGTGCAACTCACTCATATACTATGTACTACACTGAGCGTTTCTTATATTCTAAGTTTTTCAGTGCAACTCACTCATACTATGTACTACACTGTGCGTTTCTTATATTCTAAGTTTTTCAGTGCAACTCACTCATATACTATGTACTACACTGTGCGTTTCTTATATTCTAAGTTTTTCAGTGCAACTCACTCATATACTATGTACTACACTGTGCGTTTCTTATATTCTAAGTTTTTCAGTGCAACTCACTCATATACTATGTACAACACTGTGCGTTTCTTATATTCTAAGTTTTTCAGTGCAACTCACTCATATACTATGTACTACACTGTCCGTTTCTTAAATTCTAAGTTTTTCAGTGCAACTCACTCATATACTATGTACTACACTGAGCGTTTCTTATATTCTAAGTTTTTCAGTGCAACTCACTCATATACTATGTACTACACTGTGCGTTTCTTATATTCTAAGTTTTTCAGTGCAACTCACTCATATACTATGTACTACACTGTGCGTTTCTTATATTCTAAGTTTTTCAGTGCAACTCACTCATATACTATGTACTACACTGTGCATTTCGTGTAATGCGGGTTTTTCAGTAAATTCTAAGTTTTTCAGTGCAACTCACTCATATACTATGTACTACACTGTGCGTTTCTTATATTCTAAGTTTTTCAGTGCAACTCACTCATATACTATGTACTACACTGTGCGTTTCTTATATTCTAAGTTTTTCAGTGCAACTCACTCATATACTATGTACTACACTGTGCGTTTCTTATATTCTAAGTTTTTCAGTGCAACTCACTCATATACTATGTACTACACTGTGCGTTTCTTATATTCTAAGTTTTTCAGTGCAACTCACTCATATACTATGTACTACACTGTCCGTTTCTTAAATTCTAAGTTTTTCAGTGCAACTCACTCATATACTATGTACTACACTGAGCGTTTCTTATATTCTAAGTTTTTCAGTGCAAGTCACTCATATACTATGTACTACACTGTGCGTTTCTTATATTCTAAGTTTTTCAGTGCAACTCACTCATATACTATGTACTACACTGTGCGTTTCTTATATTCTAAGTTTTTCAGTGCAACTCACTCATATACTATGTACTACACTGTGCGTTTCTTATATTCTAAGTTTTTCAGTGCAACTCACTCATATACTATGTACTACACTGTGCGTTTCTTATATTCTAAGTTTTTCAGTGCAACTCACTCATATACTATGTACTACACTGTCCGTTTCTTAAATTCTAAGTTTTTCAGTGCAACTCACTCATATACTATGTACTACACTGAGCGTTTCTTATATTCTAAGTTTTTCAGTGCAAGTCACTCATATACTATGTACTACACTGTGCGTTTCTTATATTCTAAGTTTTTCAGTGCAACTCACTCATATACTATGTACTACACTGTACGTTTCTTATATTCTAAGTTTTTCAGTGCAACTCACTCATATACTATGTACTAACTGTGCGTTTCTTATATTCTAAGTTTTTCAGTGCAACTCACTCATATACTATGTACTACACTGTGCGTTTCTTATATTCTAAGTTTTTCAGTGCAACTCACTCATATACTATGTACTACACTGTGCGTTTCTTATATTCTAAGTTTTTCAGTGCAACTCACTCAGATACTATGTACTACACTGTGCGTTTCTTATATTCTAAGTTTTTCAGTGCAACTCACTCATATACTATGTACTACACTGTGCATTTCGTGTAATGCGGGTTTTTCAGTAAATTCTAAGTTTTTCAGTGCAACTCACTCATATACTATGTACTACACTGTGCGTTTCTTATATTCTAAGTTTTTCAGTGCAACTCACTCATATACTATGTACTACCCTGTGCGTTTCTTATATTCTAAGTTTTTCAGTGCAACTCACTCATATACTATGTACTACACTGTGCGTTTCTTATATTCTAAGTTTTTCAGTGCAACTCACTCATATACTATGTACTACCCTGTGCGTTTCTTATATTCTAAGTTTTTCAGTGCAACTCACTCATATACTATGTACTACACTGTGCGTTTCTTATATTCTAAGTTTTTCAGTGCAACTCACTCATATACTATGTACTACACTGTGCGTTTCTTATATTCTAAGTTTTTCAGTGCAACTCACTCATATACTATGTACTACACTGTGCATTTCGTGTAATGCGGGTTTTTCAGTAAATTCTAAATTTTTCAGTGCAACTCACTCATATACTATGTACTACACTGTGCGTTTCTTATATTCTAAGTTTTTCAGTGCAACTCACTCATATACTATGTACTACACTGTGCGTTTCTTATATTCTAAGTTTTTCAGTGCAACTCACTCATATACTATGTACTACACTGTGCGTTTCTTATATTCTAAGTTTTTCAGTGCAACTCACTCATATACTATGTACTACACTGTGCGTTTCTTATATTCTAAGTTTTTCAGTGCAACTCACTCATATACTATGTACTACACTGTGCGTTTCTTATATTCTAAGTTTTTCAGTGCAACTCACTCATATACTATGTACTACACTGTGCGTTTCTTATATTCTAAGTTTTTCAGTGCAACTCACTCATATACTATGTACTACACTGTGCGTTTCTTAAATTCTAAGTTTTTCAGTGCAACTCACTCATATACTATGTACTACACTGTGCGTTTCTTATATTCTAAGTTTTTCAGTGCAACTCACTCATATACTATGTACTACACTGTGCATTTCGTGTAATGCGGGTTTTTCAGTAAATTCTAAGTTTTACAGTGCAACTCACTCATATACTATGTACTACACTGTGCGTTTCTTATATTCTAAGTTTTTCAGTGCAACTCACTCATATACTATGTACTACACTGTCCGTTTCTTAAATTCTAAGTTTTTCAGTGCAACTCACTCATATACTATGTACTACACTGTGCGTTTCTTATATTCTAAGTTTTTCAGTGCAACTCACTCATATACTATGTACTACATGTGCGTTTCTTATATTCTAAGTTTTTCAGTGCAACTCACTCATATACTATGTACTACACTGTGCGTTTCTTATATTCTAAGTTTTTCAGTGCAACTCACTCATATACTATGTACTACACTGTGCGTTTCTTAAATTCTAAGTTTTTCAGTGCAACTCACTCATATACTATGTACTACACTGTGCGTTTCTTATATTCTAAGTTTTTCAGTGCAACTCACTCATATACTATGTACTACACTGTCCGTTTCTTAAATTCTAAGTTTTTCAGTGCAACTCACTCATATACTATGTACTACACTGTGCGTTTCTTATATTCTAAGTTTTTCAGTGCAACTCACTCATATACTATGTACTACACTGTGCGTTTCTTATATTCTAAGTTTTTCAGTGCAACTCACTCATATACTATGTACTACACTGTGCGTTTCTTATATTCTAAGTTTTTCAGTGCAACTCACTCATATACTATGTACTACACTGTGCGTTTCTTAAATTCTAAGTTTTTCAGTGCAACTCACTCAGATACTATGTACTACACTGTGCGTTTCTTATATTCTAAGTTTTTCAGTGCAACTCACTCATATACTATGTACTACACTGTGCGTTTCTTATATTCTAAGTTTTTCAGTGCAACTCACTCATATACTATGTACTACACTGTGCGTTTCTTATATTCTAAGTTTTTCAGTGCAACTCACTCATATACTATGTACTACACTGTGCGTTTCTTATATTCTAAGTTTTTCAGTGCAACTCACTCATATACTATGTACTACACTGTGCGTTTCTTATATTCTAAGTTTTTCAGTGCAACTCACTCATATACTATGTACTACACTGTCCGTTTCTTAAATTCTAAGTTTTTCAGTGCAACTCACTCATATACTATGTACTACACTGAGCGTTTCTTATATTCTAAGTTTTTCAGTGCAACTCACTCATACTATGTACTACACTGTGCGTTTCTTATATTCTAAGTTTTTCAGTGCAACTCACTCATATACTATGTACTACACTGTGCGTTTCTTATATTCTAAGTTTTTCAGTGCAACTCACTCATATACTATGTACTACACTGTGTGTTTCTTATATTCTAAGTTTTTCAGTGCAACTCACTCATATACTATGTACAACACTGTGCGTTTCTTATATTCTAAGTTTTTCAGTGCAACTCACTCATATACTATGTACTACACTGTCCGTTTCTTAAATTCTAAGTTTTTCAGTGCAACTCACTCATATACTATGTACTACACTGAGCGTTTCTTATATTCTAAGTTTTTCAGTGCAACTCACTCATATACTATGTACTACACTGTGCGTTTCTTATATTCTAAGTTTTTCAGTGCAACTCACTCATATACTATGTACTACACTGTGCGTTTCTTATATTCTAAGTTTTTCAGTGCAACTCACTCATATACTATGTACTACACTGTGCATTTCGTGTAATGCGGGTTTTTCAGTAAATTCTAAGTTTTTCAGTGCAACTCACTCATATACTATGTACTACACTGTGCGTTTCTTATATTCTAAGTTTTTCAGTGCAACTCACTCATATACTATGTACTACACTGTGCGTTTCTTATATTCTAAGTTTTTCAGTGCAACTCACTCATATACTATGTACTACACTGTGCGTTTCTTATATTCTAAGTTTTTCAGTGCAACTCACTCATATACTATGTACTACACTGTGCGTTTCTTATATTCTAAGTTTTTCAGTGCAACTCACTCATATACTATGTACTACACTGTGCGTTTCTTATATTCTAAGTTTTTCAGTGCAACTCACTCATATACTATGTACTACACTGTCCGTTTCTTAAATTCTAAGTTTTTCAGTGCAACTCACTCATATACTATGTACTACACTGAGCGTTTCTTATATTCTAAGTTTTTCAGTGCAAGTCACTCATATACTATGTACTACACTGTGCGTTTCTTATATTCTAAGTTTTTCAGTGCAACTCACTCATATACTATGTACTACACTGTACGTTTCTTATATTCTAAGTTTTTCAGTGCAACTCACTCATATACTATGTACTACACTGTGCGTTTCTTATATTCTAAGTTTTTCAGTTCAACTCACTCATATACTATGTACTACACTGTGCGTTTCTTATATTCTAAGTTTTTCAGTGCAACTCACTCATATACTATGTACTACACTGTCCGTTTCTTATATTCTAAGTTTTTCAGTGCAACTCACTCATATACTATGTACTACACTGTGCGTTTCTTATATTCTAAGTTTTTCAGTGCAACTCACTCAGATACTATGTACTACACTGTGCGTTTCTTATATTCTAAGTTTTTCAGTGCAACTCACTCAGATACTATGTACTACACTGTGCGTTTCTTATATTCTAAGTTTTTCAGTGCAACTCACTCATATACTATGTACTACACTGTGCGTTTCTTATATTCTAAGTTTTTCAGTGCAACTCACTCATATACTATGTACTACACTGTGCGTTTCTTATATTCTAAGTTTTTCAGTGCAACTCACTCATATACTATGTACTACACTGTGCGTTTCTTATATTCTAAGTTTTTCAGTGCAACTCACTCATATACTATGTACTACACTGTGCGTTTCTTATATTCTAAGTTTTTCAGTGCAACTCACTCATATACTATGTACTACACTGTCCGTTTCTTAAATTCTAAGTTTTTCAGTGCAACTCACTCATATACTATGTACTACACTGAGCGTTTCTTATATTCTAAGTTTTTCAGTGCAACTCACTCATACTATGTACTACACTGTGCGTTTCTTATATTCTAAGTTTTTCAGTGCAACTCACTCATATACTATGTACTACACTGTGCGTTTCTTATATTCTAAGTTTTTCAGTGCAACTCACTCATATACTATGTACTACACTGTGCGTTTCTTATATTCTAAGTTTTTCAGTGCAACTCACTCATATACTATGTACTACACTGTGCGTTTCTTATATTCTAAGTTTTTCAGTGCAACTCACTCATATACTATGTACTACACTGTGCGTTTCTTATATTCTAAGTTTTTCAGTGCAACTCACTCATATACTATGTACTACACTGTGCGTTTCTTATATTCTAACTTTTTCAGTGCAACTCACTCATATACTATGTACTACACTGTCCGTTTCTTAAATTCTAAGTTTTTCAGTGCAACTCACTCATATACTATGTACTACACTGAGCGTTTCTTATATTCTAAGTTTTTCAGTGCAAGTCACTCATATACTATGTACTACACTGTGCGTTTCTTATATTCTAAGTTTTTCAGTGCAACTCACTCATATACTATGTACTACACTGTACGTTTCTTATATTCTAAGTTTTTCAGTGCAACTCACTCATATACTATGTACTACACTGTGCGTTTCTTATATTCTAAGTTTTTCAGTGCAACTCACTCATATACTATGTACTACACTGTGCGTTTCTTATATTCTAAGTTTTTCAGTGCAACTCACTCATATACTATGTACTACACTGTGCGTTTCTTATATTCTAAGTTTTTCAGTGCAACTCACTCAGATACTATGTACTACACTGTGCGTTTCTTATATTCTAAGTTTTTCAGTGCAACTCACTCATATACTATGTACTACACTGTGCATTTCGTGTAATGCGGGTTTTTCAGTAAATTCTAAGTTTTTCAGTGCAACTCACTCATATACTATGTACTACACTGTGCGTTTCTTATATTCTAAGTTTTTCAGTGCAACTCACTCATACTATGTACTACACTGTGCGTTTCTTATATTCTAAGTTTTTCAGTGCAACTCACTCATATACTATGTACTACACTGTGCGTTTCTTATATTCTAAGTTTTTCAGTGCAACTCACTCATATACTATGTACTACACTGTGCGTTTCTTATATTCTAAGTTTTTCAGTGCAACTCACTCATATACTATGTACAACACTGTGCGTTTCTTATATTCTAAGTTTTTCAGTGCAACACACTCATATAATATGTACTACACTGTCCGTTTCTTAAATTCTAAGTTTTTCAGTGCAACTCACTCATATACTATGTACTACACTGAGCGTTTCTTATATTCTAAGTTTTTCAGTGCAACTCACTCATATACTATGTACTACACTGTGCGTTTCTTATATTCTAAGTTTTTCAGTGCAACTCACTCATATACTATGTACTACACTGTGCATTTCGTGTAATGCGGGTTTTTCAGTAAATTCTAAGTTTTTCAGTGCAACTCACTCATATACTATGTACTACACTGTGCGTTTCTTATATTCTAAGTTTTTCAGTGCAACTCACTCATATACTATGTACTACACTGTGCGTTTCTTATATTCTAAGTTTTTCAGTGCAACTCACTCATATACTATGTACTACACTGTGCGTTTCTTATATTCTAAGTTTTTCAGTGCAACTCACTCATATACTATGTACTACACTGTGCGTTTCTTATATTCTAAGTTTTTCAGTGCAACTCACTCATATACTATGTACTACACTGTGCGTTTCTTATATTCTAAGTTTTTCAGTGCAACTCACTCATATACTATGTACTACACTGTCCGTTTCTTAAATTCTAAGTTTTTCAGTGCAACTCACTCATATACTATGTACTACACTGAGCGTTTCTTATATTCTAAGTTTTTCAGTGCAAGTCACTCATATACTATGTACTACACTGTGCGTTTCTTATATTCTAAGTTTTTCAGTGCAACTCACTCATATACTATGTACTAAACTGTGCGTTTCTTATATTCTAAGTTTTTCAGTGCAACTCACTCACATACTATGTACTACACTGTGCGTTTCTTATATTCTAAGTTTTTCAGTGCAACTCACTCATATACTATGTACTACACTGTGCGTTTCTTATATTCTAAGTTTTTCAGTGCAACTCACTCATATACTATGTACTACACTGTGCGTTTCTTATATTCTAAGTTTTTCAGTGCAACTCACTCATATACTATGTACTACCCTGTGCGTTTCTTATATTCTAAGTTTTTCAGTGCAACTCACTCATATACTATGTACTACACTGTGCGTTTCTTATATTCTAAGTTTTTCAGTGCAACTCACTCATATACTATGTACTACACTGTGCGTTTCTTATATTCTAAGTTTTTCAGTGCAACTCACTCATGTACTATGTACTACACTGTGCATTTCGTGTAATGCGGGTTTTTCAGTAAATTCTAAATTTTTCAGTGCAACTCACTCATATACTATGTACTACACTGTGCGTTTCTTATATTCTAAGTTTTTCAGTGCAACTCACTCATATACTATGTACTACACTGTGCGTTTCTTATATTCTAAGTTTTTCAGTGCAACTCACTCATATACTATGTACTACACTGTGCGTTTCTTATATTCTAAGTTTTTCAGTGCAACTCACTCATATACTATGTACTACACTGTGCGTTTCTTATATTCTAAGTTTTTCAGTGCAACTCACTCATATACTATGTACTACACTGTGCGTTTCTTATATTCTAAGTTTTTCAGTGCAACTCACTCATATACTATGTACTACACTGTGCGTTTCTTATATTCTAAGTTTTTCAGTGCAACTCACTCATATACTATGTACTACACTGTGCGTTTCTTAAATTCTAAGTTTTTCAGTGCAACTCACTCATATACTATGTACTACACTGTGCGTTTCTTATATTCTAAGTTTTTCAGTGCAACTCACTCATATACTATGTACTACACTGTGCGTTTCTTATATTCTAAGTTTTTCAGTGCAACTCACTCATATACTATGTACTACACTGTGCGTTTCTTATATTCTAAGTTTTTCAGTGCAACTCACTCATATACTATGTACTACACTGTCCGTTTCTTAAATTCTAAGTTTTTCAGTGCAACTCACTCATATACTATGTACTACACTGAGCGTTTCTTATATTCTAAGTTTTTCAGTGCAAGTCACTCATATACTATGTACTACACTGTGCGTTTCTTATATTCTAAGTTTTTCAGTGCAACTCACTCATATACTATGTACTACACTGTGCGTTTCTTATATTCTAAGTTTTTCAGTGCAACTCACTCATATACTATGTACTACACTGTGCGTTTCTTATATTCTAAGTTTTTCAGTGCAACTCACTCATATACTATGTACTACACTGTGCGTTTCTTATATTCTAAGTTTTTCAGTGCAACTCACTCATATACTATGTACTACACTGTCCGTTTCTTAAATTCTAAGTTTTTCAGTGCAACTCACTCATATACTATGTACTACACTGAGCGTTTCTTATATTCTAAGTTTTTCAGTGCAAGTCACTCATATACTATGTACTACACTGTGCGTTTCTTATATTCTAAGTTTTTCAGTGCAACTCACTCATATACTATGTACTACACTGTACGTTTCTTATATTCTAAGTTTTTCAGTGCAACTCACTCATATACTATGTACTACACTGTGCGTTTCTATATTCTAAGTTTTTCAGTGCAACTCACTCATATACTATGTACTACACTGTGCGTTTCTTATATTCTAAGTTTTTCAGTGCAACTCACTCATATACTATGTACTACACTGTGCGTTTCTTATATTCTAAGTTTTTCAGTGCAACTCACTCAGATACTATGTACTACACTGTGCCTTTCTTATATTCTAAGTTTTTCAGTGCAACTCACTCATATACTATGTACTACACTGTGCATTTCGTGTAATGCGGGTTTTTCAGTAAATTCTAAGTTTTTCAGTGCAACTCACTCATATACTATGTACTACACTGTGCGTTTCTTATATTCTAAGTTTTTCAGTGCAACTCACTCATATACTATGTACTACCCTGTGCGTTTCTTATATTCTAAGTTTTTCAGTGCAACTCACTCATATACTATGTACTACACTGTGCGTTTCTTATATTCTAAGTTTTTCAGTGCAACTCACACATATACTATGTACTACCCTGTGCGTTTCTTATATTCTAAGTTTTTCAGTGCAACTCACTCATATACTATGTACTACACTGTGCGTTTCTTATATTCTAAGTTTTTCAGTGCAACTCACTCATATACTATGTACTACACTGTGCGTTTCTTATATTCTAAGTTTTTCAGTGCAACTCACTCATATACTATGTACTACACTGTGCATTTCGTGTAATGCGGGTTTTTCAGTAAATTCTAAATTTTTCAGTGCAACTCACTCATATACTATGTACTACACTGTGCGTTTCTTATATTCTAAGTTTTTCAGTGCAACTCACTCATATACTATGTACTACACTGTGCGTTTCTTATATTCTAAGTTTTTCAGTGCAACTCACTCATATACTATGTACTACACTGTGCGTTTCTTATATTCTAAGTTTTTCAGTGCAACTCACTCATATACTATGTACTACACTGTGCGTTTCTTATATTCTAAGTTTTTCAGTGCAACTCACTCATATACTATGTACTACACTGTGCGTTTCTTATATTCTAAGTTTTTCAGTGCAACTCACTCATATACTATGTACTACTCTGTGCGTTTCTTATATTCTAAGTTTTTCAGTGCAACTCACTCATATACTATGTACTACACTGTGCGTTTCTTAAATTCTAAGTTTTTCAGGGCAACTCACTCATATACTATGTACTACACTGTGCGTTTCTTATATTCTAAGTTTTTCAGTGCAACTCACTCATATACTATGTACTACACTGTGCATTTCGTGTAATGCGGGTTTTTCAGTAAATTCTAAGTTTTACAGTGCAACTCACTCATATACTATGTACTACACTGTGCGTTTCTTATATTCTAAGTTTTTCAGTGCAACTCACTCATATACTATGTACTACACTGTCCATTTCTTAAATTCTAAGTTTTTCAGTGCAACTCACTCATATACTATGTACTACACTGTGTGTTTCTTATATTCTAAGTTTTTCAGTGCAACTCACTCATATACTATGTACTACACTGTGCGTTTCTTATATTCTAAGTTTTTCAGTGCAACTCACTCATATACTATGTACTACACTGTGCGTTTCTTATATTCTAAGTTTTTCAGTGCAACTCACTCATATACTATGTACTACACTGTGCGTTTCTTAAATTCTAAGTTTTTCAGTGCAACTCACTCATATACTATGTACTACACTGTGCGTTTCTTATATTCTAAGTTTTTCAGTGCAACTCACTCATATACTATGTACTACACTGTGCATTTCGTGTAATGCGGGTTTTTCAGTAAATTCTAAGTTTTACAGTGGAACTCACTCATATACTATGTACTACACTGTGCGTTTCTTATATTCTAAGTTTTTCAGTGCAACTCACTCATATACTATGTACTACACTGTCCGTTTCTTAAATTCTAAGTTTTTCAGTGCAACTCACTCATATACTATGTACTACACTGTGCGTTTCTTATATTCTAAGTTTTTCAGTGCAACTCACTCATATACTATGTACTACACTGTGCGTTTCTTATATTCTAAGTTTTTCAGTGCAACTCACTCATATACTATGTACTACACTGTGCGTTTCTTATATTCTAAGTTTTTCAGTGCAACTCACTCATATACTATGTACTACACTGTGCGTTTCTTAAATTCTAAGTTTTTCAGTGCAACTCACTCAGATACTATGTACTACACTGTGCGTTTCTTATATTCTAAGTTTTTCAGTGCAACTCACTCATATACTATGTACTACACTGTGCGTTTCTTATATTCTAAGTTTTTCAGTGCAACTCACTCATATACTATGTACTACACTGTGCGTTTCTTATATTCTAAGTTTTTCAGTGCAACTCACTCATATACTATGTACTACACTGTGCGTTTCTTATATTCTAAGTTTTTCAGTGCAACTCACTCATATACTATGTACTACACTGTGCGTTTCTTATATTCTAAGTTTTTCAGTGCAACTCACTCATATACTATGTACTACACTGTCCGTTTCTTAAATTCTAAGTTTTTCAGTGCAACTCACTCATATACTATGTACTACACTGAGCGTTTCTTATATTCTAAGTTTTTCAGTGCAACTCACTCATACTATGTACTACACTGTGCGTTTCTTATATTCTAAGTTTTTCAGTGCAACTCACTCATATACTATATACTACACTGTGCGTTTCTTATATTCTAAGTTTTTCAGTGCAACTCACTCATATACTATGTACTACACTGTGCGTTTCTTATATTCTAAGTTTTTCAGTGCAACTCACTCATATACTATGTACAACACTGTGCGTTTCTTATATTCTAAGTTTTTCAGTGCAACTCACTCATATACTATGTACTACACTGTCCGTTTCTTAAATTCTAAGTTTTTCAGTGCAACTCACTCATATACTATGTACTACACTGAGCGTTTCTTATATTCTAAGTTTTTCAGTGCAACTCACTCATATACTATGTACTACACTGTGCATTTCTTATATTCTAAGTTTTTCAGTGCAACTCACTCATATACTATGTACTACACTGTGCGTTTCTTATATTCTAAGTTTTTCAGTGCAACTCACTCATATACTATGTACTACACTGTGCATTTCGTGTAATGCGGGTTTTTCAGTAAATTCTAAGTTTTTCAGTGCAACTCACTCATATACTATGTACTACACTGTGCGTGTCTTATATTCTAAGTTTTTCAGTGCAACTCACTCATATACTATGTACTACACTGTGCGTTTCTTATATTCTAAGTTTTTCAGTGCAACTCACTCATATACTATGTACTACACTGTGCGTTTCTTATATTCTAAGTTTTTCAGTGCAACTCACTCATATACTATGTACTACACTGTGCGTTTCTTATATTCTAAGTTTTTCAGTGCAACTCACTCATATACTATGTACTACACTGTGCGTTTCTTATATTCTAAGTTTTTCAGTGCAACTCACTCATATACTATGTACTACACTGTCCGTTTCTTAAATTCTAAGTTTTTCAGTGCAACTCACTCATATACTATGTACTACACTGAGCGTTTCTTATATTCTAAGTTTTTCAGTGCAAGTCACTCATATACTATGTACTACACTGTGCGTTTCTTATATTCTAAGTTTTTCAGTGCAACTCACTCATATACTATGTACTACACTGTACGTTTCTTATATTCTAAGTTTTTCAGTGCAACTCACTCATATACTATGTACTACACTGTGCGTTTCTTATATTCTAAGTTTTTCAGTGCAACTCACTCATATACTATGTACTACACTGTGCGTTTCTTATATTCTAAGTTTTTCAGTGCAACTCACTCATATACTATGTACTACACTGTGCGTTTCTTATATTCTAAGTTTTTCAGTGCAACTCACTCAGATACTATGTACTACACTGTGCGTTTCTTATATTCTAAGTTTTTCAGTGCAACTCACTCATATACTATGTACTACACTGTGCATTTCGTGTAATGCGGGTTTTTCAGTAAATTCTAAGTTTTTCAGTGCAACTCACTCATATACTATGTACTACACTGTGCGTTTCTTATATTCTAAGTTTTTCAGTGCAACTCACTCATATACTATGTACTACCCTGTGCGTTTCTTATATTCTAAGTTTTTCAGTGCAACTCACTCATATACTATGTACTACACTGTGCGTTTCTTATATTCTAAGTTTTTCAGTGCAACTCACACATATACTATGTACTACCCTGTGCGTTTCTTATATTCTAAGTTTTTCAGTGCAACTCACTCATATACTATGTACTACACTGTGCGTTTCTTATATTCTAAGTTTTTCAGTGCAACTCACTCATATACTATGTACTACACTGTGCGTTTCTTATATTCTAAGTTTTTCAGTGCAACTCACTCATATACTATGTACTACACTGTGCATTTCGTGTAATGCGGGTTTTTCAGTAAATTCTAAATTTTTCAGTGCAACTCACTCATATACTATGTACTACACTGTGCGTTTCTTATATTCTAAGTTTTTCAGTGCAACTCACTCATATACTATGTACTACACTGTGCGTTTCTTATATTCTAAGTTTTTCAGTGCAACTCACTCATATACTATGTACTACACTGTGCGTTTCTTATATTCTAAGTTTTTCAGTGCAACTCACTCATATACTATGTACTACACTGTGCGTTTCTTATATTCTAAGTTTTTCAGTGCAACTCACTCATATACTATGTACTACACTGTGCGTTTCTTATATTCTAAGTTTTTCAGTGCAACTCACTCATATACTATGTACTACACTGTGCGTTTCTTATATTCTAAGTTTTTCAGTGCAACTCACTCATATACTATGTACTACACTGTGCGTTTCTTAAATTCTAAGTTTTTCAGGGCAACTCACTCATATACTATGTACTACACTGTGCGTTTCTTATATTCTAAGTTTTTCAGTGCAACTCACTCATATACTATGTACTACACTGTGCATTTCGTGTAATGCGGGTTTTTCAGTAAATTCTAAGTTTTACAGTGCAACTCACTCATATACTATGTACTACACTGTGCGTTTCTTATATTCTAAGTTTTTCAGTGCAACTCACTCATATACTATGTACTACACTGTCCATTTCTTAAATTCTAAGTTTTTCAGTGCAACTCACTCATATACTATGTACTACACTGTGCGTTTCTTATATTCTAAGTTTTTCAGTGCAACTCACTCATATACTATGTACTACACTGTGCGTTTCTTATATTCTAAGTTTTTCAGTGCAACTCACTCATATACTATGTACTACACTGTGCGTTTCTTATATTCTAAGTTTTTCAGTGCAACTCACTCATATACTATGTACTACACTGTGCGTTTCTTAAATTCTAAGTTTTTCAGTGCAACTCACTCATATACTATGTACTACACTGTGCGTTTCTTATATTCTAAGTTTTTCAGTGCAACTCACTCATATACTATGTACTACACTGTGCATTTCGTGTAATGCGGGTTTTTCAGTAAATTCTAAGTTTTACAGTGGAACTCACTCATATACTATGTACTACACTGTGCGTTTCTTATATTCTAAGTTTTTCAGTGCAACTCACTCATATACTATGTACTACACTGTCCGTTTCTTAAATTCTAAGTTTTTCAGTGCAACTCACTCATATACTATGTACTACACTGTGCGTTTCTTATATTCTAAGTTTTTCAGTGCAACTCACTCATATACTATGTACTACACTGTGCGTTTCTTATATTCTAAGTTTTTCAGTGCAACTCACTCATATACTATGTACTACACTGTGCGTTTCTTATATTCTAAGTTTTTCAGTGCAACTCACTCATATACTATGTACTACACTGTGCGTTTCTTAAATTCTAAGTTTTTCAGTGCAACTCACTCAGATACTATGTACTACACTGTGCGTTTCTTATATTCTAAGTTTTTCAGTGCAACTCACTCATATACTATGTACTACACTGTGCGTTTCTTATATTCTAAGTTTTTCAGTGCAACTCACTCATATACTATGTACTACACTGTGCGTTTCTTATATTCTAAGTTTTTCAGTGCAACTCACTCATATACTATGTACTACACTGTGCGTTTCTTATATTCTAAGTTTTTCAGTGCAACTCACTCATATACTATGTACTACACTGTGCGTTTCTTATATTCTAAGTTTTTCAGTGCAACTCACTCATATACTATGTACTACACTGTCCGTTTCTTAAATTCTAAGTTTTTCAGTGCAACTCACTCATATACTATGTACTACACTGAGCGTTTCTTATATTCTAAGTTTTTCAGTGCAACTCACTCATACTATGTACTACACTGTGCGTTTCTTATATTCTAAGTTTTTCAGTGCAACTCACTCATATACTATATACTACACTGTGCGTTTCTTATATTCTAAGTTTTTCAGTGCAACTCACTCATATACTATGTACTACACTGTGCGTTTCTTATATTCTAAGTTTTTCAGTGCAACTCACTCATATACTATGTACAACACTGTGCGTTTCTTATATTCTAAGTTTTTCAGTGCAACTCACTCATATACTATGTACTACACTGTCCGTTTCTTAAATTCTAAGTTTTTCAGTGCAACTCACTCATATACTATGTACTACACTGAGCGTTTCTTATATTCTAAGTTTTTCAGTGCAACTCACTCATATACTATGTACTACACTGTGCATTTCTTATATTCTAAGTTTTTCAGTGCAACTCACTCATATACTATGTACTACACTGTGCGTTTCTTATATTCTAAGTTTTTCAGTGCAACTCACTCATATACTATGTACTACACTGTGCATTTCGTGTAATGCGGGTTTTTCAGTAAATTCTAAGTTTTTCAGTGCAACTCACTCATATACTATGTACTACACTGTGCGTGTCTTATATTCTAAGTTTTTCAGTGCAACTCACTCATATACTATGTACTACACTGTGCGTTTCTTATATTCTAAGTTTTTCAGTGCAACTCACTCATATACTATGTACTACACTGTGCGTTTCTTATATTCTAAGTTTTTCAGTGCAACTCACTCATATACTATGTACTACACTGTGCGTTTCTTATATTCTAAGTTTTTCAGTGCAACTCACTCATATACTATGTACTACACTGTGCGTTTCTTATATTCTAAGTTTTTCAGTGCAACTCACTCATATACTATGTACTACACTGTCCGTTTCTTAAATTCTAAGTTTTTCAGTGCAACTCACTCATATACTATGTACTACACTGAGCGTTTCTTATATTCTAAGTTTTTCAGTGCAAGTCACTCATATACTATGTACTACACTGTGCGTTTCTTATATTCTAAGTTTTTCAGTGCAACTCACTCATATACTATGTACTACACTGTACGTTTCTTATATTCTAAGTTTTTCAGTGCAACTCACTCATATACTATGTACTACACTGTGCGTTTCTTATATTCTAAGTTTTTCAGTGCAACTCACTCATATACTATGTACTACACTGTGCGTTTCTTATATTCTAAGTTTTTCAGTGCAACTCACTCATATACTATGTACTACACTGTGCGTTTCTTATATTCTAAGTTTTTCAGTGCAACTCACTCAGATACTATGTACTACACTGTGCGTTTCTTATATTCTAAGTTTTTCAGTGCAACTCACTCATATACTATGTACTACACTGTGCATTTCGTGTAATGCGGGTTTTTCAGTAAATTCTAAGTTTTTCAGTGCAACTCACTCATATACTATGTACTACACTGTGCGTTTCTTATATTCTAAGTTTTTCAGTGCAACTCACTCATATACTATGTACTACCCTGTGCGTTTCTTATATTCTAAGTTTTTCAGTGCAACTCACTCATATACTATGTACTACACTGTGCGTTTCTTATATTCTGTTTTTCAGTGCAACTCACTCATATACTATGTACTACACTGTGCGTTTCTTATATTCTAAGTTTTTCAGTGCAACTCACTCATATACTATGTACTACACTGTGCGTTTCTTATATTCTAAGTTTTTCAGTGCAACTCACTCATATACTATGAACTACACTGTGCGTTTCTTATATTCTAAGTTTTTCAGTGCAACACACTCATATACTATGTACTACACTGTGCGTTTCTTATATTCTAAGTTTTTCAGTGCAACTCACTCATATACTATGTACTACACTGTGCGTTTCTTATATTCTAAGTTTTTCAGTGCAACTCACTCATATACTATGTACTACACTGTGCATTTCGTGTAATGCGGGTTTTTCAGTAAATTCTAAGTTTTTCAGTGCAACTCACTCATATACTATGTACTACACTGTGCGTTTCTTACATTCTAAGTTTTTCAGTGCAACTCACTCATATACTATGTACTACCCTGTGCGTTTCTTATATTCTAAGTTTTTCAGTGCAACTCACTCATATACTATGTACTACACTGTGCGTTTCTTATATTCTAAGTTTTTCAGTGCAACTCACTCATATACTATGTACTACACTGTGCGTTTCTTATATTCTAAGTTTTTCAGTGCAACTCACTCATATACTATGTACTACACTGTGCATTTCGTGTAATGCGGGTTTTTCAGTAAATTCTAAATTTTTCAGTGCAACTCACTCATATACTATGTACTACACTGTGCGTTTCTTATATTCTAAGTTTTTCAGTGCAACTCACTCATATACTATGTACTACACTGTGCGTTTCTTATATTCTAAGTTTTTCAGTGCAACTCACTCATATACTATGTACTACACTGTCCGTTTCTTAAATTCTAAGTTTTTCAGTGCAACTCACTCATATACTATGTACTACACTGAGCGTTTCTTATATTCTAAGTTTTTCAGTGCAACTCACTCATATACTATGTACTACACTGTACGTTTCTTATATTCTAAGTTTTTCAGTGCAACTCACTCATATACTATGTACTACACTGTGCGTTTCTTATATTCTAAGTTTTTCAGTGCAACTCACTCATATACTATGTACTACACTGTGCGTTTCTTATATTCTAAGTTTTTCAGTGCAACTCACTCATATAGTATGTACTACACTGTGCGTTTCTTATATTCTAAGTTTTTCAGTGCAACTCACTCAGATACTATGTACTACACTGTGCGTTTCTTATATTCTAAGTTTTTCAGTGCAACTCACTCATATACTATGTACTACACTGTGCATTTCGTGTAATGCGGGTTTTTCAGTAAATTCTAAGTTTTTCAGTGCAACTCACTCATATACTATGTACTACACTGTGCGTTTCTTATATTCTAAGTTTTTCAGTGCAACTCACTCATATACTATGTACTACCCTGTGCGTTTCTTATATTCTAAGTTTTTCAGTGCAACTCACTCATATACTATGTACTACACTGTGCGTTTCTTATATTCTAAGTTTTTCAGTGCAACTCACTCATATACTATGTACTACCCTGTGCGTTTCTTATATTCTAAGTTTTTCAGTGCAACTCACTCATATACTATGTACTACACTGTGCGTTTCTTATATTCTAAGTTATTCAGTGCAACTCACTCATATACTATGTACTACACTGTGCGTTTCTTATATTCTAAGTTTTTCAGTGCAACTCACTCATATACTATGTACTACACTGTGCATTTCGTGTAATGCGGGTTTTTCAGTAAATTCTAAATTTTTCAGTGCAACTCACTCATATACTATGTACTACACTGTGCGTTTCTTATATTCTAAGTTTTTCAGTGCAACTCACTCATATACTATGTACTACACTGTGCGTTTCTTATTTTCTAAGTTTTTCAGTGCAACTCACTCATATACTATGTACTACACTGTGCGTTTCTTATATTCTAAGTTTTTCAGTGCAACTCACTCATATACTATGTACTACACTGTGCGTTTCTTATATTCTAAGTTTTTCAGTGCAACTCACTCATATACTATGTACTACACTGTGCGTTTCTTATATTCTAAGTTTTTCAGTGCAACTCACTCATATACTATGTACTACACTGTGCGTTTCTTATATTCTAAGTTTTTCAGTGCAACTCACTCATATACTATGTACTACACTGTGCGTTTCTTAAATTCTAAGTTTTTCAGTGCAACTCACTCATATACTATGTACTACACTGTGCGTTTCTTATATTCTAAGTTTTTCAGTGCAACTCACTCATATACTATGTACTACACTGTGCATTTCGTGTAATGCGGGTTTTTCAGTAAATTCTAAGTTTTACAGTGCAACTCACTCATATACTATGTACTACACTGTGCGTTTCTTATATTCTAAGTTTTTCAGTGCAACTCACTCATATACTATGTACTACACTGTCCGTTTCTTAAATTCTAAGTTTTTCAGTGCAACTCACTCATATACTATGTACTACACTGTGCGTTTCTTATATTCTAAGTTTTTCAGTGCAACTCACTCATATACTATGTACTACACTGTGCGTTTCTTATATTCTAAGTTTTTCAGTGCAACTCACTCATATACTATGTACTACACTGTGCGTTTCTTATATTCTAAGTTTTTCAGTGCAACTCACTCATATACTATGTACTACACTGTGCGTTTCTTAAATTCTAAGTTTTTCAGTGCAACTCACTCATATACTATGTACTACACTGTGCGTTTCTTATATTCTAAGTTTTTCAGTGCAACTCACTCATATACTATGTACTACACTGTGCATTTCGTGTAATGCGGGTTTTTCAGTAAATTCTAAGTTTTACAGTGCAACTCACTCATATACTATGTACTACACTGTGCGTTTCTTATATTCTAAGTTTTTCAGTGCAACTCACTCATATACTATGTACTACACTGTCCGTTTCTTAAATTCTAAGTTTTTCAGTGCAACTCACTCATATACTATGTACTACACTGTGCGTTTCTTATATTCTAAGTTTTTCAGTGCAACTCACTCATATACTATGTACTACACTGTGCGTTTCTTATATTCTAAGTTTTTCAGTGCAACTCACTCATATACTATGTACTACACTGTGCGTTTCTTAAATTCTAAGTTTTTCAGTGCAACTCACTCAGATACTATGTACTACACTGTGCGTTTCTTATATTCTAAGTTTTTCAGTGCAACTCACTCATATACTATGTACTACACTGTGCGTTTCTTATATTCTAAGTTTTTCAGTGCAACTCACTCATATACTATGTACTACACTGTGCATTTCGTGTAATGCGGGTTTTTCAGTAAATTCTAAATTTTTCAGTGCAACTCACTCATATACTATGTACTACACTGTGCGTTTCTTATATTCTAAGTTTTTCAGTGCAACTCACTCATATACTATGTACTACACTGTGCGTTTCTTATATTCTAAGTTTTTCAGTGCAACTCACTCATATACTATGTACTACACTGTGCGTTTCTTATATTCTAAGTTTTTCAGTGCAACTCACTCATATACTATGTACTACACTGTGCGTTTCTTATATTCTAAGTTTTTCAGTGCAACTCACTCATATACTATGTACTACACTGTGCGTTTCTTATATTCTAAGTTTTTCAGTGCAACTCACTCATATACTATGTACTACACTGTGCGTTTCTTATATTCTAAGTTTTTCAGTGCAACTCACTCATATACTATGTACTACACTGTGCGTTTCTTAAATTCTAAGTTTTTCAGTGCAACTCACTCATATACTATGTACTACACTGTGCGTTTCTTATATTCTAAGTTTTTCAGTGCAACTCACTCATATACTATGTACTACACTGTGCATTTCGTGTAATGCGGGTTTTTCAGTAAATTCTAAGTTTTACAGTGCAACTCACTCATATACTATGTACTACACTGTGCGTTTCTTATATTCTAAGTTTTTCAGTGCAACTCACTCATATACTATGTACTACACTGTCCATTTCTTAAATTCTAAGTTTTTCAGTGCAACTCACTCATATACTATGTACTACACTGTGCGTTTCTTATATTCTAAGTTTTTCAGTGCAACTCACTCATATACTATGTACTACACTGTGCGTTTCTTATATTCTAAGTTTTTCAGTGCAACTCACTCATATACTATGTACTACACTGTGCGTTTCTTATATTCTAAGTTTTTCAGTGCAACTCACTCATATACTATGTACTACACTGTGCGTTTCTTATATTCTAAGTTTTTCAGTGCAACTCACTCATATACTATGTACTACCCTGTGCGTTTCTTATATTCTAAGTTTTTCAGTGCAACTCACTCATATACTATGTACTACACTGTGCGTTTCTTATATTCTAAGTTATTCAGTGCAACTCACTCATATACTATGTACTACACTGTGCGTTTCTTATATTCTAAGTTTTTCAGTGCAACTCACTCATATACTATGTACTACACTGTGCATTTCGTGTAATGCGGGTTTTTCAGTAAATTCTAAATTTTTCAGTGCAACTCACTCATATACTATGTACTACACTGTGCGTTTCTTATATTCTAAGTTTTTCAGTGCAACTCACTCATATACTATGTACTACACTGTGCGTTTCTTATTTTCTAAGTTTTTCAGTGCAACTCACTCATATACTATGTACTACACTGTGCGTTTCTTATATTCTAAGTTTTTCAGTGCAACTCACTCATATACTATGTACTACACTGTGCGTTTCTTATATTCTAAGTTTTTCAGTGCAACTCACTCATATACTATGTACTACACTGTGCGTTTCTTATATTCTAAGTTTTTCAGTGCAACTCACTCATATACTATGTACTACACTGTGCGTTTCTTATATTCTAAGTTTTTCAGTGCAACTCACTCATATACTATGTACTACACTGTGCGTTTCTTAAATTCTAAGTTTTTCAGTGCAACTCACTCATATACTATGTACTACACTGTGCGTTTCTTATATTCTAAGTTTTTCAGTGCAACTCACTCATATACTATGTACTACACTGTGCATTTCGTGTAATGCGGGTTTTTCAGTAAATTCTAAGTTTTACAGTGCAACTCACTCATATACTATGTACTACACTGTGCGTTTCTTATATTCTAAGTTTTTCAGTGCAACTCACTCATATACTATGTACTACACTGTCCGTTTCTTAAATTCTAAGTTTTTCAGTGCAACTCACTCATATACTATGTACTACACTGTGCGTTTCTTATATTCTAAGTTTTTCAGTGCAACTCACTCATATACTATGTACTACACTGTGCGTTTATTATATTCTAAGTTTTTCAGTGCAACTCACTCATATACTATGTACTACACTGTGCGTTTCTTATATTCTAAGTTTTTCAGTGCAACTCACTCATATACTATGTACTACACTGTGCGTTTCTTAAATTCTAAGTTTTTCAGTGCAACTCACTCATATACTATGTACTACACTGTGCGTTTCTTATATTCTAAGTTTTTCAGTGCAACTCACTCATATACTATGTACTACACTGTGCATTTCGTGTAATGCGGGTTTTTCAGTAAATTCTAAGTTTTACAGTGCAACTCACTCATATACTATGTACTACACTGTGCGTTTCTTATATTCTAAGTTTTTCAGTGCAACTCACTCATATACTATGTACTACACTGTCCGTTTCTTAAATTCTAAGTTTTTCAGTGCAACTCACTCATATACTATGTACTACACTGTGCGTTTCTTATATTCTAAGTTTTTCAGTGCAACTCACTCATATACTATGTACTACACTGTGCGTTTCTTATATTCTAAGTTTTTCAGTGCAACTCACTCATATACTATGTACTACACTGTGCGTTTCTTAAATTCTAAGTTTTTCAGTGCAACTCACTCAGATACTATGTACTACACTGTGCGTTTCTTATATTCTAAGTTTTTCAGTGCAACTCACTCATATACTATGTACTACACTGTGCGTTTCTTATATTCTAAGTTTTTCAGTGCAACTCACTCATATACTATGTACTACACTGTGCATTTCGTGTAATGCGGGTTTTTCAGTAAATTCTAAATTTTTCAGTGCAACTCACTCATATACTATGTACTACACTGTGCGTTTCTTATATTCTAAGTTTTTCAGTGCAACTCACTCATATACTATGTACTACACTGTGCGTTTCTTATATTCTAAGTTTTTCAGTGCAACTCACTCATATACTATGTACTACACTGTGCGTTTCTTATATTCTAAGTTTTTCAGTGCAACTCACTCATATACTATGTACTACACTGTGCGTTTCTTATATTCTAAGTTTTTCAGTGCAACTCACTCATATACTATGTACTACACTGTGCGTTTCTTATATTCTAAGTTTTTCAGTGCAACTCACTCATATACTATGTACTACACTGTGCGTTTCTTATATTCTAAGTTTTTCAGTGCAACTCACTCATATACTATGTACTACACTGTGCGTTTCTTAAATTCTAAGTTTTTCAGTGCAACTCACTCATATACTATGTACTACACTGTGCGTTTCTTATATTCTAAGTTTTTCAGTGCAACTCACTCATATACTATGTACTACACTGTGCATTTCGTGTAATGCGGGTTTTTCAGTAAATTCTAAGTTTTACAGTGCAACTCACTCATATACTATGTACTACACTGTGCGTTTCTTATATTCTAAGTTTTTCAGTGCAACTCACTCATATACTATGTACTACACTGTCCATTTCTTAAATTCTAAGTTTTTCAGTGCAACTCACTCATATACTATGTACTACACTGTGCGTTTCTTATATTCTAAGTTTTTCAGTGCAACTCACTCATATACTATGTACTACACTGTGCGTTTCTTATATTCTAAGTTTTTCAGTGCAACTCACTCATATACTATGTACTACACTGTGCGTTTCTTATATTCTAAGTTTTTCAGTGCAACTCACTCATATACTATGTACTACACTGTGCGTTTCTTAAATTCTAAGTTTTTCAGTGCAACTCACTCATATACTATGTACTACACTGTGCGTTTCTTATATTCTAAGTTTTTCAGTGCAACTCACTCATATACTATGTACTACACTGTGCATTTCGTGTAATGCGGGTTTTTCAGTAAATTCTAAGTTTTACAGTGGAACTCACTCATATACTATGTACTACACTGTGCGTTTCTTATATTCTAAGTTTTTCAGTGCAACTCACTCATATACTATGTACTACACTGTCCGTTTCTTAAATTCTAAGTTTTTCAGTGCAACTCACTCATATACTATGTACTACACTGTGCGTTTCTTATATTCTAAGTTTTTCAGTGCAACTCACTCATATACTATGTACTACACTGTGCGTTTCTTATATTCTAAGTTTTTCAGTGCAACTCACTCATATACTATGTACTACACTGTGCGTTTCTTATATTCTAAGTTTTTCAGTGCAACTCACTCATATACTATGTACTACACTGTGCGTTTCTTAAATTCTAAGTTTTTCAGTGCAACTCACTCAGATACTATGTACTACACTGTGCGTTTCTTATATTCTAAGTTTTTCAGTGCAACTCACTCATATACTATGTACTACACTGTGCGTTTCTTATATTCTAAGTTTTTCAGTGCAACTCACTCATATACTATGTACTACACTGTGCGTTTCTTATATTCTAAGTTTTTCAGTGCAACTCACTCATATACTATGTACTACACTGTGCGTTTCTTATATTCTAAGTTTTTCAGTGCAACTCACTCATATACTATGTACTACACTGTCCGTTTCTTAAATTCTAAGTTTTTCAGTGCAACTCACTCATATACTATGTACTACACTGAGCGTTTCTTATATTCTAAGTTTTTTAGTGCAACTCACTCATACTATGTACTACACTGTGCGTTTCTTATATTCTAAGTTTTTCAGTGCAACTCACTCATATACTATGTACTACACTGTGCGTTTCTTATATTCTAAGTTTTTCAGTGCAACTCACTCATATACTATGTACTACACTGTGCGTTTCTTATATTCTAAGTTTTTCAGTGCAACTCACTCATATACTATGTACTACACTGTGCATTTCGTGTAATGCGGGTTTTTCAGTAAATTCTAAGTTTTTCAGTGCAACTCACTCATATACTATGTACTACACTGTGCGTTGCTTATATTCTAAGTTTTTCAGTGCAACTCACTCATATACTATGTACTACACTGTGCGTTTCTTATATTCTAAGTTTTTCAGTGCAACTCACTCATATACTATGTACTACACTGTGCGTTTCTTATATTCTAAGTTTTTCAGTGCAACTCACTCATATACTATGTACTACACTGTGCGTTTCTTATATTCTAAGTTTTTCAGTGCAACTCACTCATATACTATGTACTACACTGTGCGTTTCTTATATTCTAAGTTTTTCAGTGCAACTCACTCATATACTATGTACTACACTGTCCGTTTCTTAAATTCTAAGTTTTTCAGTGCAACTCACTCATATACTATGTACTACACTGAGCGTTTCTTATATTCTAAGTTTTTCAGTGCAAGTCACTCATATACTATGTACTACACTGTGCGTTTCTTATATTCTAAGTTTTTCAGTGCAACTCACTCATATACTATGTACTACACTGTGCATTTCGTGTAATGCGGGTTTTTCAGTAAATTCTAAGTTTTTCAGTGCAACTCACTCATATACTATGTACTACACTGTGCGTTTCTTATATTCTAAGTTTTTCAGTGCAACTCACTCATATACTATGTACTACACTGTGCGTTTCTTATATTCTAAGTTTTTCAGTGCAACTCACTCAGATACTATGTACTACACTGTGCGTTTCTTATATTCTAAGTTTTTCAGTGCAACTCACTCATATACTATGTACTACACTGTGCATTTCGTGTAATGCGGGTTTTTCAGTAAATTCTAAGTTTTTCAGTGCAACTCACTCATATACTATGTACTACACTGTGCGTTTCTTATATTCTAAGTTTTTCAGTGCAACTCACTCATATACTATGTACTACCCTGTGCGTTTCTTATATTCTAAGTTTTTCAGTGCAACTCACTCATATACTATGTACTACACTGTGCGTTTCTTATATTCTGTTTTTCAGTGCAACTCACTCATATACTATGTACTACACTGTGCGTTTCTTATATTCTAAGTTTTTCAGTGCAACTCACTCATATACTATGTACTACACTGTGCATTTCGTGTAATGCGGGTTTTTCAGTAAATTCTAAGTTTTACAGTGGAACTCACTCATATACTATGTACTACACTGTGCGTTTCTTATATTCTAAGTTTTTCAGTGCAACTCACTCATATACTATGTACTACACTGTCCGTTTCTTAAATTCTAAGTTTTTCAGTGCAACTCACTCATATACTATGTACTACACTGTGCGTTTCTTATATTCTAAGTTTTTCAGTGCAACTCACTCATATACTATGTACTACACTGTGCGTTTCTTATATTCTAAGTTTTTCAGTGCAACTCACTCATATACTATGTACTACACTGTGCGTTTCTTATATTCTAAGTTTTTCAGTGCAACTCACTCATATACTATGTACTACACTGTGCGTTTCTTATATTCTAAGTTTTTCAGTGCAACTCACTCATATACTATGTACTACACTGTGCGTTTCTTATATTCTAAGTTTTTCAGTGCAACTCACTCATATACTATGTACTACACTGTCCGTTTCTTAAATTCTAAGTTTTTCAGTGCAACTCACTCATATACTATGTACTACACTGAGCGTTTCTTATATTCTAAGTTTTTTAGTGCAACTCACTCATACTATGTACTACACTGTGCGTTTCTTATATTCTAAGTTTTTCAGTGCAACTCACTCATATACTATATACTACACTGTGCGTTTCTTATATTCTAAGTTTTTCAGTGCAACTCACTCATATACTATGTACTACACTGTGCGTTTCTTATATTCTAAGTTTTTCAGTGCAACTCACTCATATACTATGTACAACACTGTGCGTTTCTTATATTCTAAGTTTTTCAGTGCAACTCACTCATATACTATGTACTACACTGTCCGTTTCTTAAATTCTAAGTTTTTCAGTGCAACTCACTCATATACTATGTACTACACTGAGCGTTTCTTATATTCTAAGTTTTTCAGTGCAACTCACTCATATACTATGTACTACACTGTGCGTTTCTTATATTCTAAGTTTTTCAGTGCAACTCACTCATATACTATGTACTACACTGTGCGTTTCTTATATTCTAAGTTTTTCAGTGCAACTCACTCATATACTATGTACTACACTGTGCGTTTCTTATATTCTAAGTTTTTCAGTGCAACTCACTCATATACTATGTACTACACTGTGCGTTTCTTATATTCTAAGTTTTTCAGTGCAACTCACTCATATACTATGTACTACACTGTCCGTTTCTTAAATTCTAAGTTTTTCAGTGCAACTCACTCATATACTATGTACTACACTGAGCGTTTCTTATATTCTAAGTTTTTCAGTGCAACTCACTCATATACTATGTACTACACTGTGCGTTTCTTATATTCTAAGTTTTTCAGTGCAACTCACTCATATACTATGTACTATACTGTACGTTTCTTATATTCTAAGTTTTTCAGTGCAACTCACTCATATACTATGTACTACACTGTGTGTTTCTTATATTCTAAGTTTTTCAGTGCAACTCACTCATATACTATGTACTACACTGTGCGTTTCTTATATTCTAAGTTTTTCAGTGCAACTCACTCATATACTATGTACTACACTGTGCGTTTCTTATATTCTAAGTTTTTCAGTGCAACTCACTCAGATACTATGTACTACACTGTGCGTTTCTTATATTCTAAGTTTTTCAGTGCAACTCACTCATATACTATGTACTACACTGTGCATTTCGTGTAATGCGGGTTTTTCAGTAAATTCTAAGTTTTTCAGTGCAACTCACTCATATACTATGTACTACACTGTGCGTTTCTTATATTCTAAGTTTTTCAGTGCAACTCACTCATATACTATGTACTACCCTGTGCGTTTCTTATATTCTAAGTTTTTCAGTGCAACTCACTCATATACTATGTACTACACTGTGCGTTTCTTATATTCTGTTTTTCAGTGCAACTCACTCATATACTATGTACTACACTGTGCGTTTCTTATATTCTAAGTTTTTCAGTGCAACTCACTCATATACTATGTACTACACTGTGCGTTTCTTATATTCTAAGTTTTTCAGTGCAACTCACTCATATACTATGTACTACACTGTGCGTTTCTTATATTCTAAGTTTTTCAGTGCAACTCACTCATATACTATGTACTACACTGTGCGTTTCTTATATTCTAAGTTTTTCAGTGCAACTCACTCATATACTATGTACTACACTGTGCGTTTCTTATATTCTAAGTTTTTCAGTGCAACTCACTCATATACTATGTACTACACTGTGCATTTCGTGTAATGCGGGTTTTTCAGTAAATTCTAAGTTTTTCAGTGCAACTCACTCATATACTATGTACTACACTGTGCGTTTCTTATATTCTAAGTTTTTCAGTGCAACTCACTCATATACTATGTACTACCCTGTGCGTTTCTTATATTCTAAGTTTTTCAGTGCAACTCACTCATATACTATGTACTACACTGTGCGTTTCTTATATTCTAAGTTTTTCATTGCAACTCACTCATATACTATGTACTACACTGTGCGTTTCTTATATTCTAAGTTTTTCAGTGCAACTCACTCATATACTATGTACTACACTGTGCATTTCGTGTAATGCGGGTTTTTCAGTAAATTCTAAATTTTTCAGTGCAACTCACTCATATACTATGTACTACACTGTGCGTTTCTTATATTCTAAGTTTTTCAGTGCAACTCACTCATATACTATGTACTACACTGTGCGTTTCTTATATTCTAAGTTTTTCAGTGCAACTCACTCATATACTATGTACTACACTGTCCGTTTCTTAAATTCTAAGTTTTTCAGTGCAACTCACTCATATACTATGTACTACACTGAGCGTTTCTTATATTCTAAGTTTTTCAGTGCAAGTCACTCATATACTATGTACTACACTGTGCGTTTCTTATATTCTAAGTTTTTCAGTGCAACTCACTCATATACTATGTACTACACTGTACGTTTCTTATATTCTAAGTTTTTCAGTGCAACTCACTCATATACTATGTACTACACTGTGCGTTTCTTATATTCTAAGTTTTTCAGTGCAACTCACTCATATACTATGTACTACACTGTGCGTTTCTTATATTCTAAGTTTTTCAGTGCAACTCACTCAGATACTATGTACTACACTGTGCGTTTCTTATATTCTAAGTTTTTCAGTGCAACTCACTCATATACTATGTACTACACTGTGCATTTCGTGTAATGCGGGTTTTTCAGTAAATTCTAAGTTTTTCAGTGCAAATCACTCATATACTATGTACTACACTGTGCGTTTCTTATATTCTAAGTTTTTCAGTGCAACTCACTCATATACTATGTACTACCCTGTGCGTTTCTTATATTCTAAGTTTTTCAGTGCAACTCACTCATATACTATGTACTACACTGTGCGTTTCTTATATTCTAAGTTTTTCAGTGCAACTCACTCATATACTATGTACTACCCTGTGCGTTTCTTATATTCTAAGTTTTTCAGTGCAACTCACTCATATACTATGTACTACACTGTGCGTTTCTTATATTCTAAGTTTTTCAGTGCAACTCACTCATATACTATGTACTACACTGTGCGTTTCTTATATTCTAAGTTTTTCAGTGCAACTCACTCATATACTATGTACTACACTGTGCATTTCGTGTAATGCGGGTTTTTCAGTAAATTCTAAATTTTTCAGTGCAACTCACTCATATACTATGTACTACACTGTGCGTTTCTTATATTCTAAGTTTTTCAGTGCAACTCACTCATATACTATGTACTACACTGTGCGTTTCTTATATTCTAAGTTTTTCAGTGCAACTCACTCATATACTATGTACTACACTGTGCGTTTCTTATATTCTAAGTTTTTCAGTGCAACTCACTCATATACTATGTACTACACTGTGCGTTTCTTATATTCTAAGTTTTTCAGTGCAACTCACTCATATACTATGTACTACACTGTGCGTTTCTTATATTCTAAGTTTTTCAGTGCAACTCACTCATATACTATGTACTACACTGTGCGTTTCTTATATTCTAAGTTTTTCAGTGCAACTCACTCATATACTATGTACTACACTGTGCGTTTCTTAAATTCTAAGTTTTTCAGTGCAACTCACTCATATACTATGTACTACACTGTGCGTTTCTTATATTCTAAGTTTTTCAGTGCAACTCACTCATATACTATGTACTACACTGTGCATTTCGTGTAATGCGGGTTTTTCAGTAAATTCTAAGTTTTACAGTGCAACTCACTCATATACTATGTACTACACTGTGCGTTTCTTATATTCTAAGTTTTTCAGTGCAACTCACTCATATACTATGTACTACACTGTCCGTTTCTTAAATTCTAAGTTTTTCAGTGCAACTCACTCATATACTATGTACTACACTGTGCGTTTCTTATATTCTAAGTTTTTCAGTGCAACTCACTCATATACTATGTACTACACTGTGCGTTTCTTATATTCTAAGTTTTTCAGTGCAACTCACTCATATACTATGTACTACACTGTGCGTTTCTTATATTCTAAGTTTTTCAGTGCAACTCACTCATATACTATGTACTACACTGTGTGTTTCTTAAATTCTAAGTTTTTCAGTGCAACTCACTCATATACTATGTACTACACTGTGCGTTTCTTATATTCTAAGTTTTTCAGTGCAACTCACTCATATACTATGTACTACACTGTGCATTTCGTGTAATGCGGGTTTTTCAGTAAATTCTAAGTTTTACAGTGCAACTCACTCATATACTATGTACTACACTGTGCGTTTCTTATATTCTAAGTTTTTCAGTGCAACTCACTCATATACTATGTACTACACTGTCCGTTTCTTAAATTCTAAGTTTTTCAGTGCAACTCACTCATATACTATGTACTACACTGTGCGTTTCTTATATTCTAAGTTTTTCAGTGCAACTCACTCATATACTATGTACTACACTGTGCGTTTCTTATATTCTAAGTTTTTCAGTGCAACTCACTCATATACTATGTACTACACTGTGCGTTTCTTATATTCTAAGTTTTTCAGTGCAACTCACTCATATACTATGTACTACACTGTGCGTTTCTTATATTCTAAGTTTTTCAGTGCAACTCACTCATATACTATGTACTACACTGTGTGTTTCTTATATTCTAAGTTTTTCAGTGCAACTCACTCATATACTATGTACTACACTGTGCGTTTCTTATATTCTAAGTTTTTCAGTGCAACTCACTCATATACTATGTACTACACTGTCCGTTTCTTAAATTCTAAGTTTTTCAGTGCAACTCACTCATATACTATGTACTACACTGAGCGTTTCTTATATTCTAAGTTTTTCAGTGCAACTCACTCATACTATGTACTACACTGTGCGTTTCTTATATTCTAAGTTTTTCAGTGCAACTCACTCATATACTATGTACTACACTGTGCGTTTCTTATATTCTAAGTTTTTCAGTGCAACTCACTCATATACTATGTACTACACTGTGCGTTTCTTATATTCTAAGTTTTTCAGTGCAACTCACTCATATACTATGTACAACACTGTGCGTTTCTTATATTCTAAGTTTTTCAGTGCAACTCACTCATATACTATGTACTACACTGTCCGTTTCTTAAATTCTAAGTTTTTCAGTGCAACTCACTCAGATACTATGTACTACACTGAGCGTTTCTTATATTCTAAGTTTTTCAGTGCAACTCACTCATATACTATGTACTACACTGTGCGTTTCTTATATTCTAAGTTTTTCAGTGCAACTCACTCATATACTATGTACTACACTGTGCGTTTCTTATATTCTAAGTTTTTCAGTGCAACTCACTCATATACTATGTACTACACTGTGCATTTCGTGTAATGCGGGTTTTTCAGTAAATTCTAAGTTTTTCAGTGCAACTCACTCATATACTATGTACTACACTGTGCGTTTCTTATATTCTAAGTTTTTCAGTGCAACTCACTCATATACTATGTACTACACTGTGCGTTTCTTATATTCTAAGTTTTTCAGTGCAACTCACTCATATACTATGTACTACACTGTGCGTTTCTTATATTCTAAGTTTTTCAGTGCAACTCACTCATATACTATGTACTACACTGTGCGTTTCTTATATTCTAAGTTTTTCAGTGCAACTCACTCATATACTATGTACTACACTGTGCGTTTCTTATATTCTAAGTTTTTCAGTGCAACTCACTCATATACTATGTACTACACTGTCCGTTTCTTAAATTCTAAGTTTTTCAGTGCAACTCACTCATATACTATGTACTACACTGAGCGTTTCTTATATTCTAAGTTTTTCAGTGCAAGTCACTCATATACTATGTACTACACTGTGCGTTTCTTATATTCTAAGTTTTTCAGTGCAACTCACTCATATACTATGTACTACACTGTACGTTTCTTATATTCTAAGTTTTTCAGTGCAACTCACTCATATACTATGTACTACACTGTGCGTTTCTTATATTCTAAGTTTTTCAGTGCAACTCACTCATATACTATGTACTACACTGTGCGTTTCTTATATTCTAAGTTTTTCAGTGCAACTCACTCATATACTATGTACTACACTGTGCGTTTCTTATATTCTAAGTTTTTCAGTGCAACTCACTCATATACTATGTACTACACTGTGCGTTTCTTATATTCTAAGTTTTTCAGTGCAACTCACTCATATACTATGTACTACACTGTGCGTTTCTTAAATTCTAAGTTTTTCAGTGCAACTCACTCATATACTATGTACTACACTGTGCGTTTCTTAAATTCTAAGTTTTTCAGTGCAACTCACTCAGATACTATGTACTAGACTGTGCGTTTCTTATATTCTAAGTTTTTCAGTGCAACTCACTCATATACTATGTACTACACTGTGCGTTTCTTATATTCTAAGTTTTTCAGTGCAACTCACTCATATACTATGTTCTACACTGTGCGTTTCTTATATTCTAAGTTTTTCAGTGCAACTCACTCATATACTATGTACTACACTGTGCGTTTCTTATATTCTAAGTTTTTCAGTGCAACTCACTCATATACTATGAACTACACTGTGCGTTTCTTATATTCTAAGTTTTTCAGTGCAACTCACTCATATACTATGTACTACACTGTCCGTTTCTTAAATTCTAAGTTTTTCAGTGCAACTCACTCATATACTATGTACTACACTGAGCGTTTCTTATATTCTAAGTTTTTCAGTGCAACTCACTCATACTATGTACTACACTGTGCGTTTCTTATATTCTAAGTTTTTCAGTGCAACTCACTCATATACTATGTACTACACTGTGCGTTTCTTATATTCTAAGTTTTTCAGTGCAACTCACTCATATACTATGTACTACACTGTGCGTTTCTTATATTCTAAGTTTTTCAGTGCAACTCACTCATATACTATGTACAACACTGTGCGTTTCTTATATTCTAAGTTTTTCAGTGCAACTCACTCATATACTATGTACTACACTGTCCGTTTCTTAAATTCTAAGTTTTTCAGTGCAACTCACTCATATACTATGTACTACACTGAGCGTTTCTTATATTCTAAGTTTTTCAGTGCAACTCACTCATATACTATGTACTACACTGTGCGTTTCTTATATTCTAAGTTTTTCAGTGCAACTCACTCATATACTATGTACTACACTGTGCGTTTCTTATATTCTAAGTTTTTCAGTGCAACTCACTCATATACTATGTACTACACTGTGCATTTCGTGTAATGCGGGTTTTTCAGTAAATTCTAAGTTTTTCAGTGCAACTCACTCATATACTATGTACTACACTGTGCGTTTCTTATATTCTAAGTTTTTCAGTGCAACTCACTCATATACTATGTACTACCCTGTGCGTTTCTTATATTCTAAGTTTTTCAGTGCAACTCACTCATATACTATGTACTACACTGTGCGTTTCTTATATTCTAAGTTTTTCAGTGCAACTCACTCATATACTATGTACTACACTTTGCGTTTCTTATATTCTAAGTTTTTCAGTGCAACTCACTCATATACTATGTACTACACTGTGCATTTCGTGTAATGCGGGTTTTTCAGTAAATTCTAAGTTTTTCAGTGCAACTCACTCATATACTATGTACTACACTGTGCGTTTCTTATATTCTAAGTTTTTCAGTGCAACTCACTCATATACTATGTACTACACTGTGCGTTTCTTATATTCGAAGTTTTTCAGTGCAACTCACTCATATACTATGTACTACACTGTGCGTTTCTTATATTCTAAGTTTTTCAGTGCAACTCACTCATATACTATGTACTACACTGTGCGTTTCTTATATTCTAAGTTTTTCAGTGCAACTCACTCATATACTATGTACTACACTGTGCATTTCGTGTAATGCGGGTTTTTCAGTAAATTCTAAGTTTTTCAGTGCAACTCACTCATATACTATGTACTACACTGTGCGTTTCTTATATTCTAAGTTTTTCAGTGCAACTCACTCATATACTATGTACTACACTGTGCGTTTCTTATATTCTAAGTTTTTCAGTGCAACTCACTCATATACTATGTACTACACTGTGCGTTTCTTATATTCTAAGTTTTTCAGTGCAACTCACTCATATACTATGTACTACACTGTGCGTTTCTTATATTCTAAGTTTTTCAGTGCAACTCACTCATATACTATGTACTACACTGTGCGTTTCTTATATTCTAAGTTTTTCAGTGCAACTCACTCATATACTATGTACTACACTGTCCGTTTCTTAAATTCTAAGTTTTTCAGTGCAACTCACTCATATACTATGTACTACCCTGAGCGTTTCTTATATTCTAAGTTTTTCAGTGCAAGTCACTCATATACTATGTACTACACTGTGCGTTTCTTATATTCTAAGTTTTTCAGTGCAACTCACTCATATACTATGTACTACCCTGTGCGTTTCTTATATTCTAAGTTTTTCAGTGCAACTCACTCATATACTATGTACTACACTGTGCGTTTCTTATATTCTAAGTTTTTCAGTGCAACTCACTCATATACTATGTACTACCCTGTGCGTTTCTTATATTCTAAGTTTTTCAGTGCAACTCACTCATATACTATGTACTACACTGTGCGTTTCTTATATTCTAAGTTTTTCAGTGCAACTCACTCATATACTATGTACTACACTGTGCGTTTCTTATATTCTAAGTTTTTCAGTGCAACTCACTCATATACTATGTACTACACTGTGCATTTCGTGTAATGCGGGTTTTTCAGTAAATTCTAAATTTTTCAGTGCAACTCACTCATATACTATGTACTACACTGTGCGTTTCTTATATTCTAAGTTTTTCAGTGCAACTCACTCATATACTATGTACTACACTGTGCGTTTCTTATATTCTAAGTTTTTCAGTGCAACTCACTCATATACTATGTACTACACTGTGCGTTTCTTATATTCTAAGTTTTTCAGTGCAACTCACTCATATACTATGTACTACACTGTGCGTTTCTTATATTCTAAGTTTTTCAGTGCAACTCACTCATATACTATGTACTACACTGTGCGTTTCTTATATTCTAAGTTTTTCAGTGCAACTCACTCATATACTATGTACTACACTGTGCGTTTCTTATATTCTAAGTTTTTCAGTGCAACTCACTCATATACTATGTACTACACTGTGCGTTTCTTAAATTCTAAGTTTTTCAGTGCAACTCACTCATATACTATGTACTACACTGTGCGTTTCTTATATTCTAAGTTTTTCAGTGCAACTCACTCATATACTATGTACTACACTGTGCATTTCGTGTAATGCGGGTTTTTCAGTAAATTCTAAGTTTTACAGTGCAACTCACTCATATACTATGTACTACACTGTGCGTTTCTTATATTCTAAGTTTTTCAGTGCAACTCACTCATATACTATGTACTACACTGTCCGTTTCTTAAATTCTAAGTTTTTCAGTGCAACTCACTCATATACTATGTACTACACTGTGCGTTTCTTATATTCTAAGTTTTTCAGTGCAACTCACTCATATACTATGTACTACACTGTGCGTTTCTTATATTCTAAGTTTTTCAGTGCAACTCACTCATATACTATGTACTACACTGTGCGTTTCTTATATTCTAAGTTTTTCAGTGCAACTCACTCATATACTATGTACTACACTGTGCGTTTCTTAAATTCTAAGTTTTTCAGTGCAACTCACTCATATACTATGTACTACACTGTGCGTTTCTTATATTCTAAGTTTTTCAGTGCAACTCACTCATATACTATGTACTACACTGTGCATTTCGTGTAATGCGGGTTTTTCAGTAAATTCTAAGTTTTACAGTGCAACTCACTCATATACTATGTACTACACTGTGCGTTTCTTATATTCTAAGTTTTTCAGTGCAACTCACTCATATACTATGTACTACACTGTCCGTTTCTTAAATTCTAAGTTTTTCAGTGCAACTCACTCATATACTATGTACTACACTGTGCGTTTCTTATATTCTAAGTTTTTCAGTGCAACTCACTCATATACTATGTACTACACTGTGCGTTTCTTATATTCTAAGTTTTTCAGTGCAACTCACTCATATACTATGTACTACACTGTGCGTTTCTTATATTCTAAGTTTTTCAGTGCAACTCACTCATATACTATGTACTACACTGTGCGTTTCTTAAATTCTAAGTTTTTCAGTGCAACTCACTCAGATACTATGTACTACACTGTGCGTTTCTTATATTCTAAGTTTTTCAGTGCAACTCACTCATATACTATGTACTACACTGTGCGTTTCTTATATTCTAAGTTTTTCAGTGCAACTCACTCATATACTATGTACTACACTGTGCGTTTCTTATATTCTAAGTTTTTCAGTGCAACTCACTCATATACTATGTACTACACTGTGCGTTTCTTATATTCTAAGTTTTTCAGTGCAACTCACTCATATACTATGTACTACACTGTGCGTTTCTTATATTCTAAGTTTTTCAGTGCAACTCACTCATATACTATGTACTACACTGTCCGTTTCTTAAATTCTAAGTTTTTCAGTGCAACTCACTCATATACTATGTACTACACTGAGCGTTTCTTATATTCTAAGTTTTTCAGTGCAACTCACTCATACTATGTACTACACTGTGCGTTTCTTATATTCTAAGTTTTTCAGTGCAACTCACTCATATACTATGTACTACACTGTGCGTTTCTTATATTCTAAGTTTTTCAGTGCAACTCACTCATATACTATGTACTACACTGTGCGTTTCTTATATTCTAAGTTTTTCAGTGCAACTCACTCATATACTATGTACAACACTGTGCGTTTCTTATATTCTAAGTTTTTCAGTGCAACTCACTCATATACTATGTACTACACTGTGCGTTTCTTATATTCTAAGTTTTTCAGTGCAACTCACTCATATACTATGTACTACACTGTGCGTTTCTTATATTCTAAGTTTTTCAGTGCAACTCACTCATATACTATGTACTACACTGTGCGTTTCTTATATTCTAAGTTTTTCAGTGCAACTCACTCATATACTATGTACAACACTGTGCGTTTCTTATATTCTAAGTTTTTCAGTGCAACTCACTCATATACTATGTACTACACTGTGCGTTTCTTATATTCTAAGTTTTTCAGTGCAACTCACTCATATACTATGTACTACACTGTGCATTTCATGTAATGCGGGTTTTTCAGTAAATTCTAAGTTTTACAGTGCAACTCACTCATATACTATGTACTACACTGTGCGTTTCTTATATTCTAAGTTTTTCAGTGCAACTCACTCATATACTATGTACTACACTGTCCGTTTCTTAAATTCTAAGTTTTTCAGTGCAACTCACTCATATACTATGTACTACACTGTGCGTTTCTTATATTCTAAGTTTTTCAGTGCAACTCACTCATATACTATGTACTACACTGTGCGTTTCTTATATTCTAAGTTTTTCAGTGCAACTCACTCATATACTATGTACTACACTGTGCGTTTCTTATATTCTAAGTTTTTCAGTGCAACTCACTCATATACTATGTACTACACTGTGCGTTTCTTAAATTCTAAGTTTTTCAGTGCAACTCACTCATATACTATGTACTACACTGTGCGTTTCTTATATTCTAAGTTTTTCAGTGCAACTCACTCATATACTATGTACTACACTGTGCATTTCGTGTAATGCGGGTTTTTCAGTAAATTCTAAGTTTTACAGTGCAACTCACTCATATACTATGTACTACACTGTGCGTTTCTTATATTCTAAGTTTTTCAGTGCAACTCACTCATATACTATGTACTACACTGTCCGTTTCTTAAATTCTAAGTTTTTCAGTGCAACTCACTCATATACTATGTACTACACTGTGCGTTTCTTATATTCTAAGTTTTTCAGTGCAACTCACTCATATACTATGTACTACACTGTGCGTTTCTTATATTCTAAGTTTTTCAGTGCAACTCACTCATATACTATGTACTACACTGTGCGTTTCTTATATTCTAAGTTTTTCAGTGCAACTCACTCATATACTATGTACTACACTGTGCGTTTCTTAAATTCTAAGTTTTTCAGTGCAACTCACTCAGATACTATGTACTACACTGTGCGTTTCTTATATTCTAAGTTTTTCAGTGCAACTCACTCATATACTATGTACTACACTGTGCGTTTCTTATATTCTAAGTTTTTCAGTGCAACTCACTCATATACTATGTACTACACTGTGCGTTTCTTATATTCTAAGTTTTTCAGTGCAACTCACTCATATACTATGTACTACACTGTGCGTTTCTTATATTCTAAGTTTTTCAGTGCAACTCACTCATATACTATGTACTACACTGTGCGTTTCTTATATTCTAAGTTTTTCAGTGCAACTCACTCATATACTATGTACTACACTGTCCGTTTCTTAAATTCTAAGTTTTTCAGTGCAACTCACTCATATACTATGTACTACACTGAGCGTTTCTTATATTCTAAGTTTTTCAGTGCAACTCACTCATACTATGTACTACACTGTGCGTTTCTTATATTCTAAGTTTTTCAGTGCAACTCACTCATATACTATGTACTACACTGTGCGTTTCTTATATTCTAAGTTTTTCAGTGCAACTCACTCATATACTATGTACTACACTGTGCGTTTCTTATATTCTAAGTTTTTCAGTGCAACTCACTCATATACTATGTACAACACTGTGCGTTTCTTATATTCTAAGTTTTTCAGTGCAACTCACTCATATACTATGTACTACACTGTCCGTTTCTTAAATTCTAAGTTTTTCAGTGCAACTCACTCAGATACTATGTACTACACTGAGCGTTTCTTATATTCTAAGTTTTTCAGTGCAACTCACTCATATACTATGTACTACACTGTGCGTTTCTTATATTCTAAGTTTTTCAGTGCAACTCACTCATATACTATGTACTACACTGTGCGTTTCTTATATTCTATGTTTTTCAGTGCAACTCACTCATATACTATGTACTACACTGTGCATTTCGTGTAATGCGGGTTTTTCAGTAAATTCTAAGTTTTTCAGTGCAACTCACTCATATACTATGTACTACACTGTGCGTTTCTTATATTCTAAGTTTTTCAGTGCAACTCACTCATATACTATGTACTACACTGTGCGTTTCTTATATTCTAAGTTTTTCAGTGCAACTCACTCATATACTATGTACTACACTGTGCGTTTCTTATATTCTAAGTTTTTCAGTGCAACTCACTCATATACTATGTACTACACTGTGCGTTTCTTAAATTCTAAGTTTTTCAGTGCAACTCACTCAGATACTATGTACTAGACTGTGCGTTTCTTATATTCTAAGTTTTTCAGTGCAACTCACTCATATACTATGTACTACACTGTGCGTTTCTTATATTCTAAGTTTTTCAGTGCAACTCACTCATATACTATGTTCTACACTGTGCGTTTCTTATATTCTAAGTTTTTCAGTGCAACTCACTCATATACTATGTACTACACTGTGCGTTTCTTATATTCTAAGTTTTTCAGTGCAACTCACTCATATACTATGTACTACACTGTGCGTTTCTTATATTCTAAGTTTTTCAGTGCAACTCACTCATATACTATGTACTACACTGTCCGTTTCTTAAATTCTAAGTTTTTCAGTGCAACTCACTCATATACTATGTACTACACTGAGCGTTTCTTATATTCTAAGTTTTTCAGTGCAACTCACTCATACTATGTACTACACTGTGCGTTTCTTATATTCTAAGTTTTTCAGTGCAACTCACTCATATACTATGTACTACACTGTGCGTTTCTTATATTCTAAGTTTTTCAGTGCAACTCACTCATATACTATGTACTACACTGTGCGTTTCTTATATTCTAAGTTTTTCAGTGCAACTCACTCATATACTATGTACAACACTGTGCGTTTCTTATATTCTAAGTTTTTCAGTGCAACTCACTCATATACTATGTACTACACTGTCCGTTTCTTAAATTCTAAGTTTTTCAGTGCAACTCACTCATATACTATGTACTACACTGAGCGTTTCTTATATTCTAAGTTTTTCAGTGCAACTCACTCATATACTATGTACTACACTGTGCGTTTCTTATATTCTAAGTTTTTCAGTGCAACTCACTCATATACTATGTACTACACTGTGCGTTTCTTATATTCTAAGTTTTTCAGTGCAACTCACTCATATACTATGTACTACACTGTGCATTTCGTGTAATGCGGGTTTTTCAGTAAATTCTAAGTTTTTCAGTGCAACTCACTCATATACTATGTACTACACTGTGCGTTTCTTATATTCTAAGTTTTTCAGTGCAACTCACTCATATACTATGTACTACCCTGTGCGTTTCTTATATTCTAAGTTTTTCAGTGCAACTCACTCATATACTATGTACTACACTGTGCGTTTCTTATATTCTAAGTTTTTCAGTGCAACTCACTCATATACTATGTACTACACTTTGCGTTTCTTATATTCTAAGTTTTTCAGTGCAACTCACTCATATACTATGTACTACACTGTGCATTTCGTGTAATGCGGGTTTTTCAGTAAATTCTAAGTTTTTCAGTGCAACTCACTCATATACTATGTACTACACTGTGCGTTTCTTATATTCTAAGTTTTTCAGTGCAACTCACTCATATACTATGTACTACACTGTGCGTTTCTTATATTCTAAGTTTTTCAGTGCAACTCACTCATATACTATGTACTACACTGTGCGTTTCTTATATTCTAAGTTTTTCAGTGCAACTCACTCATATACTATGTACTACACTGTGCGTTTCTTATATTCTAAGTTTTTCAGTGCAACTCACTCATATACTATGTACTACACTGTGCATTTCGTTTAATGCGGGTTTTTCAGTAAATTCTAAGTTTTTCAGTGCAACTCACTCATATACTATGTACTACACTGTGCGTTTCTTATAATCTAAGTTTTTCAGTGCAACTCACTCATATACTATGTACTACACTGTGCGTTTCTTATATTCTAAGTTTTTCAGTGCAACTCACTCATATACTATGTACTACACTGTGCGTTTCTTATATTCTAAGTTTTTCAGTGCAACTCACTCATATACTATGTACTACACTGTGCGTTTCTTATATTCTAAGTTTTTCAGTGCAACTCACTCATATACTATGTACTACACTGTGCGTTTCTTATATTCTAAGTTTTTCAGTGCAACTCACTCATATACTATGTACTACACTGTCCGTTTCTTAAATTCTAAGTTTTTCAGTGCAACTCACTCATATACTATGTACTACACTGAGCGTTTCTTATATTCTAAGTTTTTCAGTGCAAGTCACTCATATACTATGTACTACACTGTGCGTTTCTTATATTCTAAGTTTTTCAGTGCAACTCACTCATATACTATGTACTACACTGTACGTTTCTTATATTCTAAGTTTTTCAGTGCAACTCACTCATATACTATGTACTACACTGTGCGTTTCTTATATTCTAAGTTTTTCAGTGCAACTCACTCATATACTATGTACTACACTGTTCGTTTCTTATATTCTAAGTTTTTCAGTGCAACTCACTCATATACTATGTACTACACTGTGCGTTTCTTATATTCTAAGTTTTTCAGTGCAACTCACTCATATACTATGTACTACACTGTGCGTTTCTTATATTCTAAGTTTTTCAGTGCAACTCACTCATATACTATGTACTACACTGTGCGTTTCTTAAATTCTAAGTTTTTCAGTGCAACTCACTCATATACTATGTACTACACTGTGCGTTTCTTAAATTCTAAGTTTTTCAGTGCAACTCACTCAGATACTATGTACTAGACTGTGCGTTTCTTATATTCTAAGTTTTTCAGTGCAACTCACTCATATACTATGTACTACACTGTGCGTTTCTTATATTCTAAGTTTTTCAGTGCAACTCACTCATATACTATGTTCTACACTGTGCGTTTCTTATATTCTAAGTTTTTCAGTGCAACTCACTCATATACTATGTACTACACTGTCCGTTTCTTAAATTCTAAGTTTTTCAGTGCAACTCACTCATATACTATGTACTACACTGAGCGTTTCTTATATTCTAAGTTTTTCAGTGCAACTCACTCATACTATGTACTACACTGTGCGTTTCTTATATTCTAAGTTTTTCAGTGCAACTCACTCATATACTATGTACTACACTGTGCGTTTCTTATATTCTAAGTTTTTCAGTGCAACTCACTCATATACTATGTACTACACTGTGCGTTTCTTATATTCTAAGTTTTTCAGTGCAACTCACTCATATACTATGTACAACACTGTGCGTTTCTTATATTCTAAGTTTTTCAGTGCAACTCACTCATATACTATGTACTACACTGTCCGTTTCTTAAATTCTAAGTTTTTCAGTGCAACTCACTCATATACTATGTACTACACTGAGCGTTTCTTATATTCTAAGTTTTTCAGTGCAACTCACTCATATACTATGTACTACACTGTGCGTTTCTTATATTCTAAGTTTTTCAGTGCAACTCACTCATATACTATGTACTACACTGTGCGTTTCTTATATTCTAAGTTTTTCAGTGCAACTCACTCATATACTATGTACTACACTGTGCATTTCGTGTAATGCGGGTTTTTCAGTAAATTCTAAGTTTTTCAGTGCAACTCACTCATATACTATGTACTACACTGTGCGTTTCTTATATTCTAAGTTTTTCAGTGCAACTCACTCATATACTATGTACTACCCTGTGCGTTTCTTATATTCTAAGTTTTTCAGTGCAACTCACTCATATACTATGTACTACACTGTGCGTTTCTTATATTCTAAGTTTTTCAGTGCAACTCACTCATATACTATGTACTACACTTTGCGTTTCTTATATTCTAAGTTTTTCAGTGCAACTCACTCATATACTATGTACTACACTGTGCATTTCGTGTAATGCGGGTTTTTCAGTAAATTCTAAGTTTTTCAGTGCAACTCACTCATATACTATGTACTACACTGTGCGTTTCTTATATTCTAAGTTTTTCAGTGCAACTCACTCATATACTATGTACTACACTGTGCGTTTCTTATATTCTAAGTTTTTCAGTGCAACTCACTCATATACTATGTACTACACTGTGCGTTTCTTATATTCTAAGTTTTTCAGTGCAACTCACTCATATACTATGTACTACACTGTGCGTTTCTTATATTCTAAGTTTTTCAGTGCAACTCACTCATATACTATGTACTACACTGTGCGTTTCTTATATTCTAAGTTTTTCAGTGCAACTCACTCATATACTATGTACTACACTGTGCGTTTCTTATATTCTAAGTTTTTCAGTGCAACTCACTCATATACTATGTACTACACTGTGCATTTCGTGTAATGCGGGTTTTTCAGTAAATTCTAAGTTTTTCAGTGCAACTCACTCATATACTATGTACTACACTGTGCGTTTCTTATATTCTAAGTTTTTCAGTGCAACTCACTCATATACTATGTACTACCCTGTGCGTTTCTTATATTCTAAGTTTTTCAGTGCAACTCACTCATATACTATGTACTACACTGTGCGTTTCTTATATTCTAAGTTTTTCAGTGCAACTCACTCATATACTATGTACTACACTGTGCGTTTCTTATATTCTAAGTTTTTCAGTGCAACTCACTCATATACTATGTACTACACTGTGCATTTCGTGTAATGCGGGTTTTTCAGTAAATTCTATATTTTTCAGTGCAACTCACTCATATACTATGTACTACACTGTGCGTTTCTTATATTCTAAGTTTTTCAGTGCAACTCACTCATATACTATGTACTACACTGTGCGTTTCTTATATTCTAAGTTTTTCAGTGCAACTCACTCATATACTATGTACTACACTGTGCGTTTCTTATATTCTAAGTTTTTCAGTGCAACTCACTCATATACTATGTACTACACTGTGCGTTTCTTATATTCTAAGTTTTTCAGTGCAACTCACTCATATACTATGTACTACACTGTGCGTTTCTTATATTCTAAGTTTTTCAGTGCAACTCACTCATATACTATGTACTACACTGTGCGTTTCTTATATTCTAAGTTTTTCAGTGCAACTCACTCATATACTATGTACTACACTGTGCGTTTCTTAAATTCTAAGTTTTTCAATGCAACTCACTCATATACTATGTACTACACTGTGCGTTTCTTATATTCTAAGTTTTTCAGTGCAACTCACTCATATACTATGTACTACACTGTGCATTTCGTGTAATGCGGGTTTTTCAGTAAATTCTAAGTTTTTCAGTGCAACTCACTCATATACTATGTACTACACTGTGCGTTTCTTATATTCTAAGTTTTTCAGTGCAACTCACTCATATACTATGTACTACACTGTCCGTTTCTTAAATTCTAAGTTTTTCAGTGCAACTCACTCATATACTATGTACTACACTGTGCGTTTCTTATATTCTAAGTTTTTCAGTGCAACTCACTCATATACTATGTACTACACTGTGCGTTTCTTATATTCTAAGTTTTTCAGTGCAACTCACTCATATACTATGTACTACACTGTGCGTTTCTTATATTCTAAGTTTTTCAGTGCAACTCACTCATATACTATGTACTACACTGTGCGTTTCTTAAATTCTAAGTTTTTCAGTGCAACTCACTCATATACTATGTACTACACTGTGCGTTTCTTATATTCTAAGTTTTTCAGTGCAACTCACTCATATACTATGTACTACACTGTGCATTTCGTGTAATGCGGGTTTTTCAGTAAATTCTAAGTTTTTCAGTGCAACTCACTCATATACTATGTACTACACTGTCCGTTTCTTAAATTATAAGTTTTTCAGTGCAACTCACTCATATACTATGTACTACACTGTGCGTTTCTTATATTCTAAGTTTTTCAGTGCAACTCACTCATATACTATGTACTACACTGTGCGTTTCTTATATTCTAAGTTTTTCAGTGCAACTCACTCATATACTATGTACTACACTGTGCGTTTCTTATATTCTAAGTTTTTCAGTGCAACTCACTCATATACTATGTACTACACTGTGCGTTTCTTAAATTCTAAGTTTTTCAGTGCAACTCACTCAGATACTATGTACTAGACTGTGCGTTTCTTATATTCTAAGTTTTTCAGTGCAACTCACTCATATACTATGTACTACACTGAGCGTTTCTTATATTCTAAGTTTTTCAGTGCAACTCACTCATATACTATGTACTACACTGTGCGTTTCTTATATTCTAAGTTTTTCAGTGCAACTCACTCATATACTATGTACTACACTGTGCATTTCGTGTAATGCGGGTTTTTCAGTAAATTCTAAGTTTTTCAGTGCAACTCACTCATATACTATGTACTACACTGTGCGTTTCTTATATTCTAAGTTTTTCAGTGCAACTCACTCATATACTATGTACTACCCTGTGCGTTTCTTATATTCTAAGTTTTTCAGTGCAACTCACTCATATACTATGTACTACACTGTGCGTTTCTTATATTCTAAGTTTTTCAGTGCAACTCACTCATATACTATGTACTACACTTTGCGTTTCTTATATTCTAAGTTTTTCAGTGCAACTCACTCATATACTATGTACTACACTGTGCATTTCGTGTAATGCGGGTTTTTCAGTAAATTCTAAGTTTTTCAGTGCAACTCACTCATATACTATGTACTACACTGTGCGTTTCTTATATTCTAAGTTTTTCAGTGCAACTCACTCATATACTATGTACTACACTGTGCGTTTCTTATATTCTAAGTTTTTCAGTGCAACTCACTCATATACTATGTACTACCCTGTGCGTTTCTTATATTCTAAGTTTTTCAGTGCAACTCACTCATATACTATGTACTACACTGTGCGTTTCTTATATTCTAAGTTTTTCAGTGCAACTCACTCATATACTATGTACTACACTGTGCGTTTCTTATATTCTAAGTTTTTCAGTGCAACTCACTCATATACTATGTACTACACTGTGCATTTCGTGTAATGCGGGTTTTTCAGTAAATTCTAAATTTTTCAGTGCAACTCACTCATATACTATGTACTACACTGTGCGTTTCTTATATTCTAAGTTTTTCAGTGCAACTCACTCATATACTATGTACTACACTGTGCGTTTCTTATATTCTAAGTTTTTCAGTGCAACTCACTCATATACTATGTACTACACTGTGCGTTTCTTATATTCTAAGTTTTTCAGTGCAACTCACTCATATACTATGTACTACACTGTGCGTTTCTTATATTCTAAGTTTTTCAGTGCAACTCACTCATATACTATGTACTACACTGTGCGTTTCTTATATTCTAAGTTTTTCAGTGCAACTCACTCATATACTATGTACTACACTGTGCGTTTCTTATATTCTAAGTTTTTCAGTGCAACTCACTCATATACTATGTACTACACTGTGCGTTTCTTAAATTCTAAGTTTTTCAATGCAACTCACTCATATACTATGTACTACACTGTGCGTTTCTTATATTCTAAGTTTTTCAGTGCAACTCACTCATATACTATGTACTACACTGTGCATTTCGTGTAATGCGGGTTTTTCAGTAAATTCTAAGTTTTTCAGTGCAACTCACTCATATACTATGTACTACACTGTGCGTTTCTTATATTCTAAGTTTTTCAGTGCAACTCACTCATATACTATGTACTACACTGTCCGTTTCTTAAATTCTAAGTTTTTCAGTGCAACTCACTCATATACTATGTACTACACTGTGCGTTTCTTATATTCTAAGTTTTTCAGTGCAACTCACTCATATACTATGTACTACACTGTGCGTTTCTTATATTCTAAGTTTTTCAGTGCAACTCACTCATATACTATGTACTACACTGTGCGTTTCTTATATTCTAAGTTTTTCAGTGCAACTCACTCATATACTATGTACTACACTGTGCGTTTCTTAAATTCTAAGTTTTTCAGTGCAACTCACTCATATACTATGTACTACACTGTGCGTTTCTTATATTCTAAGTTTTTCAGTGCAACTCACTCATATACTATGTACTACACTGTGCATTTCGTGTAATGCGGGTTTTTCAGTAAATTCTAAGTTTTTCAGTGCAACTCACTCATATACTATGTACTACACTGTCCGTTTCTTAAATTCTAAGTTTTTCAGTGCAACTCACTCATATACTATGTACTACACTGTGCGTTTCTTATATTCTAAGTTTTTCAGTGCAACTCACTCATATACTATGTACTACACTGTGCGTTTCTTATATTCTAAGTTTTTCAGTGCAACTCACTCATATACTATGTACTACACTGTGCGTTTCTTATATTCTAAGTTTTTCAGTGCAACTCACTCATATACTATGTACTACACTGTGCGTTTCTTAAATTCTAAGTTTTTCAGTGCAACTCACTCAGATACTATGTACTAGACTGTGCGTTTCTTATATTCTAAGTTTTTCAGTGCAACTCACTCATATACTATGTACTACACTGTGCGTTTCTTATATTCTAAGTTTTTCAGTGCAACTCACTCATATACTATGTACTACACTGTGCGTTTCTTATATTCTAAGTTTTTCAGTGCAACTCACTCATATACTATGTACTACACTGTGCGTTTCTTATATTCTAAGTTTTTCAGTGCAACTCACTCATATACTATGTACTACACTGTCCGTTTCTTAAATTCTAAGTTTTTCAGTGCAACTCACTCATATACTATGTACTACACTGAGCGTTTCTTATATTCTAAGTTTTTTAGTGCAACTCACTCATACTATGTACTACACTGTGCGTTTCTTATATTCTAAGTTTTTCAGTGCAACTCACTCATATACTATGTACTACACTGTGCGTTTCTTATATTCTAAGTTTTTCAGTGCAACTCACTCATATACTATGTACTACACTGTGCGTTTCTTATATTCTAAGTTTTTCAGTGCAACTCACTCATATACTATGTACTACACTGTGCGTTTCTTATATTCTAAGTTTTTCAGTGCAACTCACTCATATACTATGTACTACACTGTGCGTTTCTTATATTCTAAGTTTTTCAGTGCAACTCACTCATATACTATGTACTACACTGTCCGTTTCTTAAATTCTAAGTTTTTCAGTGCAACTCACTCATATACTATGTATTACACTGTGCGTTTCTTATATTCTAAGTTTTTCAGTGCAACTCACTCATATACTATGTACTACACTGTGCGTTTCTTATATTCTAAGTTTTTCAGTGCAACTCACTCATATACTATGTACTACACTGTGCGTTTCTTATATTCTAAGTTTTTCAGTGCAACTCACTCATATACTATGTACTACACTGTGCGTTTCTTATATTCTAAGTTTTTCAGTGCAACTCACTCATATACTATGTACTACACTGTGCGTTTCTTATATTCTAAGTTTTTCAGTGCAACTCACTCATATACTATGTACTACACTGTCCGTTTCTTAAATTCTAAGTTTTTCAGTGCAACTCACTCATATACTATGTACTACACTGAGCGTTTCTTATATTCTAAGTTTTTCAGTGCAACTCACTCATATACTATGTACTACACTGTGCGTTTCTTATATTCTAAGTTTTTCAGTGCAACTCACTCATATACTATGTACTACACTGTGCGTTTCTTATATTCTAAGTTTTTCAGTGCAACTCACTCATATACTATGTACTGCACTGTGCGTTTCTTATATTCTAAGTTTTTCAGTGCAACTCACTCATATACTATGTACTACACTGTGCGTTTCTTATATTCTAAGTTTTTCAGTGCAACTCACTCATATACTATGTACTACACTGAGCGTTTCTTATATTCTAAGTTTTTCAGTGCAAGTCACTCATATACTATGTACTACACTGTGCGTTTCTTATATTCTAAGTTTTTCAGTGCAACTCACTCATATACTATGTACTACACTGTACGTTTCTTATATTCTAAGTTTTTCAGTGCAACTCACTCATATACTATGTACTACACTGTGCGTTTCTTATATTCTAAGTTTTTCAGTGCAACTCACTCATATACTATGTACTACACTGTGCGTTTCTTATATTCTAAGTTTTTCAGTGCAACTCACTCATATACTATGTACTACACTGTGCGTTTCTTATATTCTAAGTTTTTCAGTGCAACTCACTCAGATACTATGTACTACACTGTGCGTTTCTTATATTCTAAGTTTTTCAGTGCAACTCACTCATATACTATGTACTACACTGTGCATTTCGTGTAATGCGGGTTTTTCAGTAAATTCTAAGTTTTTCAGTGCAACTCACTCATATACTATGTACTACACTGTGCGTTTCTTATATTCTAAGTTTTTCAGTGCAACTCACTCATATACTATGTACTACCCTGTGCGTTTCTTATATTCTAAGTTTTTCAGTGCAACTCACTCATATACTATGTACTACGCTGTGCGTTTCTTATATTCTAAGTTTTTCAGTGCAACTCACTCATATACTATGTACTACGCTGTGCGTTTCTTATATTCTAAATTTTTCAGTGCAACTCACTCATATACTATGTACTACTCTGTGCGTTTCTTATATTCTAAGTTTTTCAGTGCAACTCACTCATATACTATGTACTACACTGTGCGTTTCTTATATTCTAAGTTTTTCAGTGCAACTCACTCATATACTATGTACTACACTGTGCGTTTCTTATATTCTAAGTTTTTCAGTGCAACTCACTCATATACTATGTACTACACTGTGCGTTTCTTATATTCTAAGTTTTTCAGTGCAACTCACTCATATACTATGTACTACACTGTGCGTTTCTTATATTCTAAGTTTTTCAGTGCAACTCACTCATATACTATGTACTACACTGTGCGTTTCTTATATTCTAAGTTTTTCAGTGCAACTCACTCATATACTATGTACTACACTGTGCGTTTCTTATATTCTAAGTTTTTCAGTGCAACTCACTCATATACTATGTACTACACTGTGCGTTTCTTATAATCTAAGTTTTTCAGTGCAACTCACTCATATACTATGTACTACACTGTGCGTTTCTTATATTCTAAGTTTTTCAGTGCAACTCACTCATATACTATGTACTACACTGTGCGTTTCTTATATTCTAAGTTTTTCAGTGCAACTCACTCATATACTATGTACTACACTGTGCGTTTCTTATATTCTAAGTTTTTCAGTGCAACTCACTCATATACTATGTACTACACTGTGCATTTCGTGTAATGCGGGTTTTTCAGTAAATTCTAAGTTTTACAGTGCAACTCACTCATATACTATGTACTACACTGTGCGTTTCTTATATTCTAAGTTTTTCAGTGCAACTCACTCATATACTATGTACTACACTTTGCGTTTCTTATATTCTAAGTTTTTCAGTGCAACTCACTCATATACTATGTACTACACTGTGCATTTCGTGTAATGCGGGTTTTTCAGTAAATTCTAAGTTTTTCAGTGCAACTCACTCATATACTATGTACTACACTGTGCGTTTCTTATATTCTAAGTTTTTCAGTGCAACTCACTCATATACTATGTACTACACTGTGCGTTTCTTATATTCTAAGTTTTTCAGTGCAACTCACTCATATACTATGTACTACACTGTGCGTTTCTTATATTCTAAGTTTTTCAGTGCAACTCACTCATATACTATGTACTACACTTTGCGTTTCTTATATTCTAAGTTTTTCAGTGCAACTCACTCATATACTATGTACTACACTGTGCATTTCGTGTAATGCGGGTTTTTCAGTAAATTCTAAGTTTTACAGTGCAACTCACTCATATACTATGTACTACACTGTGCGT